>NW_027476646.1:0-165367 GCF_051020955.1 Megalopta genalis
AACCATTTGTTTCGCATGGATACGAAGATAACCCTTCTAATTCGCATTGATTTGAGGCTAAATCATGTGTTTCGCTTGGAATTGAAGCTAACTCGTTTTTTACGATAGTAGTTGAAGCTAAATCATGCATATCACAAGTATTTGAAGCTAAACAATTTGATTCCCATGGTTTTGAAGCTAAGCTTTCTACTTCGCATTGATTTGAAGATAAATCATGTGTTTCGCTTGGATTTGAATATAACTCATTTGTTTCGCATGCTGTTGAAGCTAAATCATGTATATCACAAGTATTTGAAGCTAAACCATTTGCTTCGCATGGATTCGAAGATCAGCCTTCTACTTCGCATTGATTTGATGCTAAATCACTTGTTTCGCATGGATTTGAAGCTAGCTCGTTTCTTTCGCATGCTGTTCAAGCTAAATCATGTATATCACAAGTATTTGAAGCTAAACCATTTGTATCGCATGGGATCGAAGATAAGCCTCCTACTTCGCATTGATTTGAAGCTAAATCATGTGTTTCGCATGGATTTGAAGCTAACTCGTTTGTTTCGCATGCTGTTGAAGCTAAATCATATATATCACAAGTATTTGAAGCTAAACCATTTGTTTCGCATTTATTCGAAGCTAAGCCTTCTACTTCGCATTGATTTGAGGCTAAATCATGTGTTTCGCATGGATTTGAAGCTAACTCTTTTTTTTCGCATGCTGTTGAAGCTATATCATATATATCACAAGTATTTGAAGCTAAACCATTTGTTTCGCATTTATTCGAAGCTAAGCCTTCTACTTCGCATTGATTTGAGGCTAAATCATTTGTTTCGCTTGGTTTTGAAGCTATCTCGTTTTTTTCACATGCTGTTGAAGCTAAATCATGTATAACACAAGTATTTGAAGCTATATCATACGTTTCGCATGGATTCCAAGACAACCGTTCTAATTCGCATTGATTTGAAGCTAAATCATGTGTTTCGCATGGATTTGAAGCTAACTCGTTTGTTTCGCATGCTGTTGAAGCTAAATCATGTATATCACAAGTATTTGAAGCTAAGCCATTTGTTTCGCATCGATTCGAAGATAAGCCTTCTACTTCGCATTGATTTTAATCTAAATCATGTGTTTCGCATGGATTTAAAGCTAACTCGTTTGTTTCGCATGCAGTTGAAGCTGAATCATGTATATCACAAGTATTTGAAGCTAAACCATTTGTATCGGATGGGATCGAAGATAAGCCTCCTACTTCGCATTGATTTGAATCTGAATCATGTGTTTCGCATGGATTTGAAGCTAACTCGTTTGTTTCGCATGCTGTTGAAGCTAAATCATGTATATCACAAGTACTTGAAGCTAAACCATTTGTATCGCATGGGATCGAAGATAAGCCTCCTACTTCGCATTGATTTGAAGCTAAATCATGTGTTTCGCATGGATTTGAAGCTAACTCGTTTGTTTCGCATGCTGTTGAAGCTAAATCATATATATCACAAGTATTTGAAGCAAAACCATTTGTTTCGCATTTATTCGAAGCTAAGCCTTCTACTTCGCATTGATTTGAGGCGAAATCATGTGTTTCGCTTGGTTTTGAAGCTAACTCGTTTTTTTCGCATGCAGTTGTAGCTAAATCATGTATATCACAAGTATTTGAAGCTAAACCATTTGTTTCGCATGGATTGGAAGATAAGCCTTCTACTTCGCATTGATTTGATGCTAAATCATGTGTTTCGCATGGATTTGAAGCTAGCTCGTTTGTTTCGCAAGCTGTTGAAGCTAAATCATGTATATCACAAGTATTTGAAGCTAAACCATTTGTATCGGATGGGATCGAAGATAAGCCTCCTACTTCGCATTGATTTGAGGCTAAATCATGTGTTTCGCTTGGTTTTGAAGCTAACTCGTTTTTTTCGCATGCAGTTGTAGCTAAATCATGTATATCACAAGTATTTGAAGCTAAGCCATTTGTTTCGCATCGATTCGAAGATAAGCCTTCTACTTCGCATTGATTTTAATCTAAATCATGTGTTTCGCATGGATTTAAAGCTAACTCGTTTGTTTCGCATGCAGTTGAAGCTGAATCATGTATATCACAAGTATTTGGAGCTAAACTATTCGTTTCGCATGGATACGAAGATAAGCCTTCCACTTCGCATTGATTTGAAGCTAACTCATGTGTTTCGCATGGATTTGAAGCTAACTCGTTTGTTTCGCATGCTGTTGAAGCTAAATCATGTATATCACAAGTATTTGAAGCTAAACCATTTGTATCGCATGGATCGAAGATAAGCCTCCTACTTCGCATTGATTTGAAGCTAAATCATGTGTTTCGCATGGATTTGAAGCTAACTCGTTTGTTTCGCATGCTGTTGAAGCTAAATCATATATATCACAAGTATTTGAAGGTAAACCATTTGTTTCGCATTTATTCGAAGCTAAGCCTTCTACTTCGCATTGATTTGAAGCTAAACCATTTGTTACGCATGGATTCGAAGATCAGCCTTCTACTTAGCATTGATTTGAATCTGAATCATGTGTTTCGCATGGATTTGAAGCTAACTCGTTTGTTTCGCATGCTGTTGAAGCTAAATCATATATATCACAAGTATTTGAAGCTAAACCATTTGTTTCGCATTTATTCGAAGCTAAGCCTTCTACTTCGCATTGATTTGAGGCTAAATCATGTGTTTCGCTTGGTTTTGAAGCTAACTCGTTTTTTTCGCATGCAGTTGTAGCTAAATCATGTATATCACAAGTATTTGAAGCTAAACCATTTGTTTCGCATGGATTCCAAGACAACCCTTCTAATTCGCATTGATTTGAAGCTAAATCATGTGTTTCGCATGGATTTGAAGCTAACTCGTTTGTTTCGCATGCTGTTGAAGCTAAATCATGTATATCACAAGTATTTGAAGCTAAACCATTTGTATCGGATGGGATCGAAGATAAGCCTCCTACTTCGCATTGATTTGAAGCTAAATCATGTGTTTCGCATGGATTTGAAGCTAACTCGTTTGTTTCGCATGCTGTTGAAGCTAAATCATATATATCACAAGTATTTGAAGCTAAACCATTTGTTTCGCATTTATTCGAAGCTAGGCCTTCTACTTCGCATTGATTTGAGGCTAAATCATGTGTTTCGCTTGGTTTTGAAGCTAACTCGTTTTTTTCGCATGCAGTTGTAGCTAAATCATGTATATCACAAGTATTTGATGCTAAACCATTTGTTTCGCATGGATTCGAAGATAAGCCTTCTACTTCGCATTGATTTGAGGCTAAATCATATGTTTCGCATGGATTTGAAGCTAACTCGTTTGTTTCGCATGCTGTTGAATCTAAATCATGTATATCACAAGTATTTGAAGCTAAACCATTTGTATCGGATGGGATCGAAGATAAGCCTCCTACTTCGCATTAATTTGAATCTGAATCATGTGTTTCGCATGGATTTGAAGCTAACTCGTTTGTTTCGCATGCTGTTGAAGCTAAATCATATATATCACAAGTATTTGAAGCTAAACCATTTGTTTCGCATTTATTCGAAGCTAAGCCTTCTACTTCGCATTGATTTGAGGCTAAATCATTTGTTTCGCTTGGTTTTGAAGCTAACTCGTTTTTTTTCACATGCTGTTGAAGCTAAATCATGTATATCACAAGTATTTGAAGCTATATCATACGTTTTGCATGGATTCCAAGACAACCCTTCTAATTCGCATTGATTTGAAGCTAAATCATGTGTTTCGCACGGATTTGAAGCTAACTCGTTAGTTTCGCATGCTGTTGAAGCTAAATCATGTATATCACAAATATTTGAAGCTAAACCATTTGTTACGCATGGATTCGAAGATCAGCCTTCTACTTAGCATTGATTTGATGCTAAATCATGTGTTTCGCATGGATTTGAAGCTAACTCGTTTGTTTCGCATGCTGTTGAATCTAAATCATGTATATCACAAGTATTTGAAGCTAAACTATTTGTTACGCATGGATTCGAAGATAAGCCTTCTACTTCGCATTGATTTTAATCTAAATCATGTGTTTCGCATGGATTTGAAGCTAACTCGTTTGTTTCGCATGCTGTTGTAGCTAAATCATGTACATCACATGTATTTGAAGCTAAATCATTTGTATCGCATGGAATCGAAGATAAGCCTCCTACTTCGCATTGATTTGAAGCTAAATCATGTGTTCGCATGGATTTGAAGCTAACTTGTTTGATTCGCGAGCAGTTGAAGCTAAATCAAGTGTATCACAAGTATTTGAAGCTAAACCATTTGCTTCGCATGGATTCGAAGATCAGCCTTCTACTTCGCATTGATTTGAAGCTAAATCATGTTTTCCGCATGGATTCGAAGCTAACTCGTTTATTTCGCATGCAGTTGAAGCTAAATCATGTATATCACAAGTATTTGAAGCTAAACCATTTGTTTCGAATGGATTCGAAGATAAGCCTTCTACTTCGCATTGATTTTAATCTAAATCATGTGTTTCGCAAGGATTTGAAGCTAACTCGTTTGTTTCGCATGCAGTTGAAGCTGAATCATGTACATCACAAGTATTTGAAGCTAAACTATTCGTTTCGCATGGATTCGAAGCTAACTCGTTTGTTTCGCATGCAGTTGAAGCTAAATCACGTATATCACAAGTATTTGCAGCTAAACCATTTGTTTCGCATGGATACGAAGATAAGTCTTCTACTTCGCATTGATTTGATGCTAAATCATGTGTTTCGCATGGATTCGAAGCTAACTCGTTTGTTTCGCATGTAGTTGAAGCTAAATCACGTATATCACAAGAATTTGCAGCTAAACCATTTGTTTCGCATGGATACGAAGATAACCCTTCTAATTCGCATTGATTTGAGGCTAAATCATGTGTTTCGCTTGGAATTGAAGCTAACTCGTTTTTTTCGATAGTAGTTGAAGCTAAATCATGCATATCACAAGTATTTGAAGCTAAACCATTTGATTCCCATGGTTTTGAAGCAAAGCTTTCTACTTCGCATTGATTTGAAGATAAATCATGTGTTTCGCTTGGATTTGAATATAACTCATTTGTTTCGCATGCTGTTGAAGCTAAATCATGTATATCACAAGTATTTGAAGCTAAACCATTTGCTTCGCATGGATTCGAAAATCAGCCTTCTACTTCGCATTGATTTGATGCTAAATCACTTGTTTCGCATGGATTTGAAGCTAGCTCGTTTCTTTCGCATGCTGTTCAAGCTAAATCATGTATATCACAAGTATTTGAAGCTAAACCATTTGTATCGCATGGGATCGAAGATAAGCCTCCTACTTCGCATTGATTTGAAGCTAAATCATGTGTTTCGCATGGATTTGAAGCTAACTCGTTTGTTTCGCATGCTGTTGAAGCTAAATCATATATATCACAAGTATTTGAAGCTAAACCATTTGTTTCGCATTTATTCGAAGCTAAGCCTTCTACTTCGCATTGATTTGAGGCTAAATCATGTGTTTCGCATGGATTTGAAGCTAGCTCGTTTTTTTCACATGCTGTTGAAGCTAAATCATGTATATCACAATCATTTGAAGCTAAACCATTTGTTTCGCATGGATTCGAAGATAAGCCTCCTACTTCGCATTGATTTGAATCTGAATCATGTGTTTCGCTTGGTTTTGAAGCTAACTCGTTTTTTTCGCATGCAGTTGTAGCTAAATCATTGTATATCACAAGTATTTGAAGCTAAACCATTTGTTTCGCATGGATTCGAAGATAAGCCTTCTACTTCGCATTGATTTGATGCTAAATCATGTGTTTCGCATGGATTTGAAGCTAGCTCGTTTGTTTCGCATGCTGTTGAAGCTAAATCATGTATATCACAAGTATTTGAAGCTAAACCATTTGTATCGGATAGGATCGAAGATAAGCCTCCTACTTCGCATTGATTTGAAGCTAAATCATGTGTTTCGCATGGATTTGAAGCTAACTCTTTTGTTTCGCATGCTGTTGAAGCTAAATCATATATATCACAAGTATTTGAAGGTAAACCATTTGTTTCGCATTTATTCGTAGCTAAGCCTTCTACTTCGCATTGATTTGAGGCTAAATCATGTGTTTCGCATGGATTTGAAGCTAACTCGTTTGTTTCGCATGTTGTTGAATCTAAATCATGTATATCACAAGTATTTGAAGCTAAACCATTTGTTACGCATGGATTCGAAGATCAGCCTTCTACTTAGCATTGATTTGAATCTGAATCATGTGTTTCGCATGGATTTGAAGCTAACTCGTTTGTTTCGCATGCTGTTGAAGCTAAATCATATATATCACAAGTATTTGAAGCTAAACCATTTGTTTCGCATTTATTCGAAGCTAAGCCTTCTACTTCGCATTGATTTGAGGCTAAATCATTTGTTTCGCTTGGTTTTGAAGCTAACTCGTTTTTTTCACATGCTGTTGAAGCTAAATCATGTATATCACAAGTATTTGAAGCTAAACCATTTGTTTCGCATTTATTCGAAGCTAGGCCTTCTACTTCGCATTGATTTGAGGCTAAATCATGTGTTTCGCTTGGTTTTGAAGCTAACTCGTTTTTTTCGCATGCAGTTGTAGCTAAATCATGTATATCACAAGTATTTGAAGCTAAACCATTTGTTTCGCATGGATTCGAAGATAAGCCTTCTACTTCGCATTGATTTGAGGCTAAATCATATGTTTCGCATGGATTTGAAGCTAACTCGTTTGTTTCGCATGCTGTTGAATCTAAATCATGTATATCACAAGTATTTGAAGCTAAACCATTTGTATCGGATGGGATCGAAGATAAGCCTCCTACTTCGCATTGATTTGAATCTGAATCATGTGTTTCGCATGGATTTGAAGCTAACTCGTTTGTTTCGCATGCTGTTGAAGCTAAATCATATATATCACAAGTATTTGAAGCTAAACCATTTGTTTCGCATTTATTCGAAGCTAAGCCTTCTACTTCGCATTGATTGAGGCTAAATCATTTGTTTCGCTTGGTTTTGAAGCTAACTCGTTTTTTTCACATGCTGTTGAAGCTAAATCATGTATATCACAAGTATTTGAAGCTATATCATACGTTTCGCATGGATTCCAAGACAACCCTTCTAATTCGCATTGATTTGAAGCTAAATCATGTGTATCGCATGGATTTGAATCTAACTCGTTTGTTTTCGCATGCTGTTGAAGCTAAATCATGTATATCACAAATATTTGAAGCTAAACAATTTGTTACGCATGGATTCGAAGATCAGCCTTCTACTTAGCATTGATTTGAGGCTAAATCATGTGTTTCGCATGGATTTGAAGCTAACTCTTTTTTTTCGCATGCTGTTGAAGCTATATCATATATATCACAAGTATTTGAAGCTAAACCATTTGTTTTGCATTTATTCGAAGCTAAGCCTTCTACTTCGCATTGATTTGAAGCTAAATCATGTGTTTCGCATGTATTTGAAGATAACTCGTTTGTTTCGCATGCTGTTGAAGCTAAATCAAATGTATCACAATTATTTGAAGCTAAACCATTTGTTTCGCATGGATACGAAGAAAACCCTTCTACTTCGCATTAATTTGAAGCTAAACCATGTGTTTCGCATGGATTATAAGCTAACTCGTTTGTTTCGCATGCAGTTGAAGCTAAATCATGTATATCACAAGTATTAGAAGCTAAACCATTTGTTTCGCATGGATTCGAAGATAAGCCTTCTACTTCGCATTGATTTTAATCTAAATCATGTGTTTCGCATGGATTTGAAGCTAACTCGTTTGTTTCGCATGCTGTTGTAGCTAAATCATGTACATCACATGTATTTGAAGCTAAACCATTTGTATCGCATGGAATCGAAGCTAAGCCTTCTACTTCGCATTGATTTGAGGCTAAATCATTTGTTTCGCTTGGTTTTGAAGCTAACTCGTTTTTTTCACATGCTGTTGAAGCTAAATCATGTATATCACAAGTATTTGAAGCTATATCATACGTTTCGCATGGATTCCAAGACAACCCTTCTAATTCGCATTGATTTGAAGCTAAATCATGTGTTTCGCATGGATCTGAAGCTAACTCGTTTGTTTCGCATGCTGTTGAAGCTAAATCATGTATATCACAAATATTTGAAGCTAAACCATTTGTTACGCATGGATTCGAAGATCACCCTTCTACTTAGCATTGATTTGATGCTAAATCATGTGTTTCGCATGGATTTGAAGCTAACTCGTTTGTTTCGCATGCTGTTGAAGCTAAATCATGTATATCACAAGTATTTGAAGCTAAACCATTTGTATCGGATGGGATCGAAGATAAGCCTCCTACTTCGCATTGATTTGAATCTGAATCATGTGTTTCGCATGGATTTGAATCTAACTCGTTTCTTTCGCATGCTGTTGAAGCTAAATCATGTATATCACAAGTATTTGAAGCTAAACCATTTGTATAGCATGGGATCGAAGATAAGCCTCCTACTTCGCATTGATTTGATGCTAAGTCATTTGTTTCGCATGGATTTGAATCTAACTCGTTTGTTTCGCATGCTGTTGAAGCTAAATCATGCATATCACAAGTATTTGAAGCTAAACCATTTGTATCGGATGGGATCGAAGATAAGCCTCCTACTTCGCATTAATTTGAATCTGAATCATGTGTTTCGCATGGATTTGAATCTAACTCGTTTCTTTCGCATGCTGTTGAAGCTGAATCATGTATATCACAAGTATTTGAAGCTAAACTATTCGTTTCGCATGGATACGAAGATAAGCCTTCCACTTCGCATTGGTTTGAAGCTAAACTATTCGTTTCGCATGGATTCGAAGCTAACTCGTTTGTTTCGCATGCAGTTGAAGCTAAACCACGTATATCACAAGTATTTGAAGCTAAACCATTTGTTTCGCATGGATTCGAAGATCAGCCTTCTACTTCGCATTGATTTGATGCTAAATCATGTGTTTCGCATGGATTTGAAGCTAGCTCGTTTGTTTCGCATGCTATTGAAGCTAAATCATGTATATAACAAGTAATTGAAGCTATATCATTTGTTTCGCATGGATTCGAAGATAAGCCTTCTACTTCGCATTGATTTTAATCTAAATCATGTGTTTCGCATGGATTTGAAGCTAACCCGTTTGTTTCGCATGCTGTTGAAGCTAAATCATGTATATCACAAGTATTTGAAGCTAAACCATTTGCTTCGCATGGATTCGAAGATCAGCCTTCTACTTCGCATTGATTTGATGCTAAATCATGTGTTTCGCATGGATTTGAAGCTAGCTCGTTTCTTTCGCATGCAGTTGAAGCTGAATCATGTATATCACAAGAATTTGAAGCTAAACTATTCGTTTCGCATGGATTCGAAGATAAGCCTACCACTTCGCATTCATTTGAAGATAAATCATGTGTTTCGCTTGGATTTGAGTGTATCTCATTTGTTTCGCATGCTGTTGAAGATAAATCATGTATATCACAAGTATTTGAAGCTAAACCATTTGCTTCGCATGGATTCGAAGATCAGCCTTCTACTTCGCATTGATTCAATGCTAAATCATGTGTTTCGCATGGATTTGAAGCTAACTCGTTTGTTTCGCATGCTGTTGAAGCTAAATCATGTATATCACAAGTATTTGAAGCTATATCATACATTTCGCATGGATTCCAAGATAACCCTTCAAATTCGCATTGATTTGAATCTAAATCATGTGTTTCGCATGGATTTGAAGCTAACTCGTCTGTTTCGCATGCTGTTGAAGCTAAATCATGTATATCACAAGTATTTGCAGCTAAACCATTTGTTACGCATGGATTCGAAGATCAGCCTTCTACTTCGCATTGATTTGATGCTAAATCATGTGTTTCCCATTGATTTGAAGCTAACTCGTTTGTTTCGCATGCTGTTGAAACTAAATCATGTATATCACAAGTATTTGAAGCTAAACCATTTGTTACGCATGGATTCGAAGATCAGCCTTCTACTTAGCATTGATTTGATGCTAAATCATGTGTTTCGCATGGATTTGAAGCTAACTCGTTTGTTTCGAATTGCTGTTGAATCTAAATCATGTATATCACAAGTATTTGAAGCTAAACCATTTGTATCGGATGGGATCGAATGTAAGCCTCCTACTTCGCATTGATTTGAATCTGAATCATGTGTTTCGCATGGATTTGAAGCTAACTCGTTTCTTTCGCATGCTGTTGAAGCTAAATCATGTATATCACATGTATTTGAAGCTAAACCATTTGTTTCGCATTTATTCGAAGCTAAGCCTTCTACTTCGCTTTGATTTGAGGCTAAATCATGTGTTTCGCTTGGTTTTGAAGCTAACTCGTTTTTTTCGCATGCAGTTGTAGCTAAATCATGTATATCACAAGTATTTGAAGCTAAACCATTTGTTTCGCATAGATTCGAAGATAAGCCTTCTACTTCGCATTGATTTGAAGCTAAATCATGTGTTTCGCATGTATTTCAAGATAACTCGTTTGATTCGCATGCTGTTGAAGCTAAATCAAATGTATCACAAGTATTTGAAGCTAAACCATTTGTTTCGCATGGATACGAAGATAACCCTTCTACTTCGCATTAATTTGAAGCTAAACCATGTGTTTCGCATGGATTTTAAGCTAACTCGTTTGTTTCGCATGCAGTTGAAGCTAAATCATGTATATCACAAGTATTTGAAGCTAAACCATTTGTTTCGCATGGATTCGAAGATAAGCCATCTACTTCGCATTGATTTGATGCTAAATCATGTGTTTCGCATGGATTTGAAGCTAGCTCGTTTGTTTCGCATGCTGTTGAAGCTAAATCATGTATATCACAAGTATTTGAAGCTAAACCATTTGTATCGGATGGGATCGAAGATAAGCCTCCTACTTCGCATTGATTTGAAGCTAAATCATGTGTTTCGCATGGATTTGAAGCTAACTCTTTTGTTTCGCATGCTGTTGAAGCTAAATCATATATATCACAAGTATTTGTAGGTAAACCATTTGTTTCGCATTTATTCGAAGCTAAGCCTTCTACTTCGCATTGATTTGAGGCTAAATCATGTGTTTCGCATGGATTTGAAGCTAACTCGTTTGTTTCGCATGCTGTTGAAGCTAAATCATATATATCACAAGTATTTGAAGCTAAACCATTTGTTTCGCATGGATTCGAAGATCAGCCTTCTACTTCGCATTGATTTGAAGCTAAATCATGTGTTTCGCATGTATTTGAAGATAACTCGTTTGTTTCGCATGCTGTTGAAGCTAAATCAAATGTATCACAAGTATTTGAAGCAAAACCATTTGTTTCGCATGGATACGAAGATAACCCTTCTACTTCGAAATATATTTGAAGCTAAACCATGTGTTTCGCATGGATTATAAGCTAACTCGTTTGTTTCGCATGCAGTTGAAGCTAAATCATGTATATCACAAGTATTTGAAACTAAACCATTTGTATCGGATGGGATCGAAGATAAGCCTCCTACTTCGCATTGATTTGAATCTGAATCATGTGTTTCGCATGGATTTGAAGCTAACTCGTTTCTTTCGCATGCTGTTGAAGCTAAATCATGTATATCACTAGTATTTGAAGCTAAACCATTTGTTCCGTATTTATTCGAAGCTAAGCCTTCTACTTCGCATTGATTTGAGGCTAAATCATGTGTTTCGCTTGGTTTTGAAGCTAACACGTTTTTTTCGCATGCAGTTGTAGCTAAATCATGTATATCACAAGTATTTGAAGCTAAACCATTTGTTTCGCATGGATTCGAAGATAAGCCTTCTACTTCGCATTGATTTGATGCTAAATCATGTGTTTCGCATGGATTTGAAGCTAACTCGTTTGTTTCGCATGCTGTTGAAGCTAAATCATGTATATCACAAGTATTTGAAGCTAAACCATTTGTTGCGCATGGATTCGAAGATCAGCCTTCTACTTAGCATTGACTTGATGCTAAATCATGTGTTTCGCATGGATTTGAAGCTAACTCGTTTGTTTCGCATGCTGTTGAAGCTAAATCATGTATACCACAAGTATTTGAAGCTAAACCATTTGTTTCGCATGGATTCGAAGATAAGCCTTCTACTTCGCATTGATTTGATGCTAAATCATGTGTTTCGCATGGATTTGAAGCTAACTCGTTTGTTTCGCATGCTGTTGAAGCTAAATCATGTATATCACAAGTATTTGAAGCTAAACCATTTGTTGCGCATGGATTCGAAGATCAGCCTTCTACTTAGCATTGACTTGATGCTAAATCATGTGTTTCGCATGGATTTGAAGCTAACTCGTTTGTTTCGCATGCTGTTGAAGCTAAATCATGTATATCACAAGTATTTGAAGCTAAACCATTTGTATCGGATGGGATCGAAGATAAGCCTCCTACTTCGCATTGATTTGAATCTGAATCATGTGTTTCGCATGGATTTGAAGCTAACTCGTTTCTTTCGCATGCTGTTGAAGCTAAATCATGTATATCACAAGTATTTGAAGCTAAACCATTTGTATCGCATGGGATCGAAGATAAGCCTCCTACTTCGCATTGATTTGAAGCTAAATCATGTGTTTCGCATGGATTTGAAGCTAGCTCGTTTCTTTCGCATGCTGTTGAAGCTAAATCATGTATATCACAAGTATTTGAAGCTAAACCATTTGTATCGCATGGGATCGAAGATAAGCCTCCTACTTCGCATTGATTTGAAGCTAAATCATGTGTTTCGCATGGATTTGAAGCTAACTCGTTTGTTTCGCATGCTGTTGAAGCTAAATCATATATATCACAAGTATTTGAAGCTAAACCATTTGTTTCGCATTTATTCGAAGCTAAGCCTTCTACTTCGCATTGATTTGAGGCTAAATCATGTGTTTCGCTTGGTTTTGAAGCTAACTCGTTTTTTTCACATGCTGTTGAAGCTAAATCATGTATATCACTATTATTTGAAGCTAAACCATTTGTATCGCGTGGGATCGAAGATAAGCCTCCTACTTCGCATTGATTTGAAGCTAAATCATGTGTTTCGCATGGATTTGAAGCTAACTCGTTTGTTTTGCATGCTGTTGAAGCTAAATCATATATATCACGAGTATTTGAAGCTAAACCATTTGTTTCGCATGGATTCGAAGATCAGCCTTCTACTTCGCATTGATTTGAAGCTAAATCATGTGTTTCGCATGTATTTGAAGATAACTCGTTTGTTTCGCATGCTGTTGAAGCTAAATGAAATGTATCACAAGTATTTGAAGCTAATCCATTTGTTTCGCATGGATACGAAGATAACCCTTCTACTTCGCATTAATTTGAAGCTAAGCCATGTGTTTCGCATGGATTATAAGCTAACTCGTTTGCTTCGCATGCAGTTGAAGCTAAATCATGTATATCACAAGTATTAGAAGCTAAACCATTTGTTTCGCATGGATTCGAAGATCAGCCTTCTACTTCGCATTGATTTTAATCTAAATCATGTGTTTCGCATGGATTCGAAGATAAGCCTTCTACTTCGCATTGATTTTAATCTAAATCATGTGTTTCGCATGGATTTGAAGCTAACTCGTTCGTTTCGCATGCTGTTGTAGCTATATCATGTACATCACATGTATTTGAAGCTAAACCATTTGTATCGCATGGAATCGAAGATAAGCCTTCTACTTCGCATTGATTTGAGGCTAAATCATGTGTTTCGCATGGATTTGAAGCTAACTCGTTTCTTTCGCATGCTGTTGAAGCTAAATCATGTATATCACAAGTATTTGAAGCTAAACCATTTGTTCCGTATTTATTCGAAGCTAAGCCTTCTACTTCGCATTGATTTGAGGCTAAATCATGTGTTTCGCTTGGTTTTGAAGCTAACTCGTTTTTTTCGCATGCAGTTGTAGCTAAATCATGTATATCACAAGTATTTGAAGCTAAACCATTTGTTTCGCATGGATTCGAAGATAAGCCTTCTACTTCGCATTGATTTGATGCTAAATCATGTGTTTCGCATGGATTTGAAGCTAACTCGTTTGTTTCGCATGCTGTTGAAGCTAAATCATGTATATCACAAGTATTTGAAGCTAAACCATTTGTTGCGCATGGATTCGAAGATCAGCCTTCTACTTAGCATTGACTTGATGCTAAATCATGTGTTTCGCATGGATTTGAAGCTAACTCGTTTGTTTCGCATGCTGTTGAAGCTAAATCATGTATACCACAAGTATTTGAAGCTAAACCATTTGTTTCGCATGGATTCGAAGATAAGCCTTCTACTTCGCATTGATTTGATGCTAAATCATGTGTTTCGCATGGATTTGAAGCTAACTCGTTTGTTTCGCATGCTGTTGAAGCTAAATCATGTATATCACAAGTATTTGAAGCTAAACCATTTGTTGCGCATGGATTCGAAGATCAGCCTTCTACTTAGCATTGACTTGATGCTAAATCATGTGTTTCGCATGGATTTGAAGCTAACTCGTTTGTTTCGCATGCTGTTGAAGCTAAATCATGTATATCACAAGTATTTGAAGCTAAACCATTTGTATCGGATGGGATCGAAGATAAGCCTCCTACTTCGCATTGATTTGAATCTGAATCATGTGTTTCGCATGGATTTGAAGCTAACTCGTTTCTTTCGCATGCTGTTGAAGCTAAATCATGTATATCACAAGTATTTGAAGCTAAACCATTTGTATCGCATGGGATCGAAGATAAGCCTCCTACTTCGCATTGATTTGAAGCTAAATCATGTGTTTCGCATGGATTTGAAGCTAACTCGTTTGTTTCGCATGCTGTTGAAGCTAAATCATATATATCACAAGTATTTGAAGCTAAACCATTTGTTTCGCATTTATTCGAAGCTAAGCCTTCTACTTCGCATTGATTTGAGGCTAAATCATGTGTTTCGCTTGGTTTCGAAGATAACTCGTTTTTTTCGCATGCAGTTGTAGCTAAATCATGTATATCACAAGTATTTGAAGCTAAACCATTTGTTTCGCATGGATTCGAAGATAAGCCTTCTACTTCGCATTGATTTGATGCTAAATCACTTGTTTCGCATGGATTTGAAGCTAGCTCGTTTCTTTCGCATGCTGTTGAAGCTAAATCATGTGTATCACAAGTATTTGAAGCTAAACCATTTGTATCGCATGGGATCGAAGATAAGCCTCCTACTTCGCATTGATTTGAAGCTAAATCATGTGTTTCGCATGGATTTGAAGCTAACTCGTTTGTTTCGCATGCTGTTGAAGCTAAATCATATATATCACAAGTATTTGAAGCTAAACCATTTGTTTCGCATTTATTCGAAGCTAAGCCTTCTACTTCGCATTGATTTGAGGCTAAATCATGTGTTTCGCTTGGTTTTGAAGCTAACTCGTTTTTTTCACATGCTGTTGAAGCTAAATCATGTATAACACAAGTATTTGAAGCTATATCATACGTTTCGCATGGATTCCAAGACAACCGTTCTAATTCGCATTGATTTGAAGCTAAATCATGTGTTTCGCATGGATTGGAAGCTAACTCGTTTGTTTCGCATGCTGTTGAAGCAAAATCATGTATATCACAAATATTTGAAGCTAAACCATTTGTTACGCATGGATTCGAAGATCAGCCTTCTACTTAGCATTGATTTGATGCTAAATCATGTGTTTCGCATGGATTTGAAGCTAACTCGTTTGTTTCGCATGCTGTTGAAGCTAAATCATGTATATCACAAGTATTTGAAGCTAAACCATTTGTATCGGATGGGATCGAAGATAAGCCTCCTACTTCGCATTGATTTGAGGCTAAATCATGTGTTTCGCTTGGTTTTGAAGCTAACTCGTTTTTTTCGCATGCAGATGTATCTAAATCATGTATATCACAAGTATTTGAAGCTAAGCCATTTGTTTCGCATCGATTCGAAGATAAGCCTTCTACTTCGCATTGATTTTAATCTAAATCATGTGTTTCGCATGGATTTAAAGCTAACTCGTTTGTTTCGCATGCAGTTGAAGCTGAATCATGTATATCACAAGTATTTGAAGCTAAACTATTCGTTTCGCATGGATACGAAGATAAGCCTTCCACTTCGCATTGATTTGAAGCTAACTCATGTGTTTCGCATGGATTTGAAGCAAACTCGTTTGTTTCGCATGCTGTTGAATCTAAATCATGTATATCACTATTATTTGAAGCTAAACCATTTGTATCGCGTGGGATCGAAGATAAGCCTCCTACTTCGCATTGATTTGAAGCTAAATCATGTGTTTCGCATGGATTTGAAGCTAACTCGTTTGTTTTGCATGCTGTTGAAGCTAAATCATATATATCACAAGTATTTGAAGCTAAACCATTTGTTTCGCATGGATTCGAAGATCAGCCTTCTACTTCGCATTGATTTGAAGCTAAATCATGTGTTTCGCATGTATTTGAAGATAACTCGTTTGTTTCGCATGCTGTTGAAGCTAAATCAAATGTATCACAAGTATTTGAAGCTAAACCATTTGTTTCGCATGGATACGAAGATAACCCTTCTACTTCGCATTAATTTGAAGCTAAACCATGTGTTTCGCATGGATTATAAGCTAACTCGTTTGCTTCGCATGCAGTTGAAGCTAAATCATGTATATCACAAGTATTAGAAGCTAAACCATTAGTTTCGCATGGCTTCGAAGATAAGCCTTCTACTTCGCATTGATTTTAATCTAAATCATGTGTTTCGCATGGATTCGAAGATAAGCCTTCTACTTCGCATTGATTTTAATCTAAATCATGTGTTTCGCATGGATTTGAAGCTAACTCGTTCGTTTCGCATGCTGTTGTAGCTATATCATGTACATCACATGTATTTGAAGCTAAACCATTTGTATCGCATGGAATCGAAGATAAGCCTTCTACTTCGCATTGATTTGAGGCTAAATCATTTGTTTCGCTTGGTTTTGAAGCTAACTCGTTTTTTTCACATGCTGTTGAAGCTAAATCATGTATATCACAAGTATTTGAAGCTATATCATACGTTTCGCATGGATTCCAAGACAACCCTTCTAATTCGCATTGATTTGAAGCTAAATCATGTGTTTCGCATGGATTTGAAGCTAACTCGTTTGTTTCGCATGCTGTTGAAGCTAAATCATGTATATCACAAATATTTGAAGCTAAACCATTTGTTACGCATGGATTCGAAGATCAGCCTTCTACTTAGCGTTGATTTGATGCTAAATCATGTGTTTCGCATGGATTTGAAGCTAACTCGTTTGTTTCGCATGCTGTTGAAGCTAAATCATGTATATCACAAGTATTTGAAGCTAAACCATTTGTATCGGATGGGATCGAAGATAAGCCTCCTACTTCGCATTGATTTGAATCTGAATCATGTGTTTCGCATGGATTTGAAGCTAACTCGTTTCTTTCGCATGCTGTTGAAGCTAAATCATGTATGTCACAAGTATTTTAAGCTAAACCATTTGTATCGCATGGGATCGAAGATAAGCCTCCTACTTCGCATTGATTTGAAGCTAAATCATGTGTTTCGCATGTATTTGAAGATAACTCGTTTGTTTCGCATGCTGTTGAAGCTAAATCAAATGTATCACAAGTATTTGAAGCTAAACCATTTGTTTCGCATGGATACGAAGATAACCCTTCTACTTCGCATTAATTTGAAGCTAAACCATGTGTTTCGCATGGATTATAAGCTAACTCGTTTGCTTCGCATGCAGTTGAAGCTAAATCATGTATATCACAAGTATTAGAAGCTAAACCATTAGTTTCGCATGGCTTCGAAGATAAGCCTTCTACTTCGCATTGATTTTAATCTAAATCATGTGTTTCGCATGGATTCGAAGATAAGCCTTCTACTTCGCATTGATTTTAATCTAAACCATGTGTTTCGCATGGATTTGAAGCTAACTCGTTCGTTTCGCATGCTGTTGTAGCTATATCATGTACATCACATGTATTTGAAGCTAAACCATTTGTATCGCATGGAATCGAAGATAAGCCTTCTACTTCGCATTGATTTGAGGCTAAATCATTTGTTTCGCTTGGTTTTGAAGCTAACTCGTTTTTTTCACATGCTGTTGAAGCTAAATCATGTATATCACAAGTATTTGAAGCTATATCATACGTTTCGCATGGATTCCAAGACAACCCTTCTAATTCGCATTGATTTGAAGCTAAATCATGTGTTTCGCATGGATTTGAAGCTAACTCGTTTGTTTCGCATGCTGTTGAAGCTAAATCATGTATATCACAAATATTTGAAGCTAAACCATTTGTTACGCATGGATTCGAAGATCAGCCTTCTACTTAGCGTTGATTTGATGCTAAATCATGTGTTTCGCATGGATTTGAAGCTAACTCGTTTGTTTCGCATGCTGTTGAAGCTAAATCATGTATATCACAAGTATTTGAAGCTAAACCATTTGTATCGGATGGGATCGAAGATAAGCCTCCTACTTCGCATTGATTTGAATCTGAATCATGTGTTTCGCATGGATTTGAAGCTAACTCGTTTCTTTCGCATGCTGTTGAAGCTAAATCATGTATGTCACAAGTATTTTAAGCTAAACCATTTGTATCGCATGGGATCGAAGATAAGCCTCCTACTTCGCATTGATTTGAAGCTAAATCATGTGTTTCGCATGGATTTGAAGCTAACTCGTTTGTTTCGCATGCAGTTGAAGCTAAATCATATATATCACAAGTATTTGAAGCTAAACCATTTGTTTCGCATTTATTCGAAACTAAGCCTCCTACTTCGCATTGATTTGAGGCTAAATCATGTGTTTCGCTTGGTTTTGAAGCTAACTCGTTTTTTTAGCATGCAGTTGTAGCTAAATCATGTATATCACAAGTATGTGAAGCTAAACCATTTGTTTCGCATGGATTCGAAGATTAGCCTTCTACTTCGCATTGATTTGATGCTAAATCATGTGTTTCGCATGGATTTGAAGCTAGCTCGTTTGTTTCGCATGCTGTTGAAGCTAAATCATGTATATCACAAGTATTTGAAGCTAAACCATTTGTATCGGATGGGATCGAAGGTAAGCCTCCTACTTCGCATTGATTTGAGGCTAAATCATGTGTTTCGCTTGGTTTTGAAGCTAACTCGTTTTTTTCGCATGCAGTTGTAGCTAAATCATGTATATCACAAGTATTTGAAGCTAAGCCATTTGTTTCGCATCGATTCGAAGATAAGCCTTCTACTTCGCATTGATTTTAATCTAAATCATGTGTTTCGCATGGATATAAAGCTAACTCGTTTGTTTCGCATGCAGTTGAAGCTGAATCATGTATATCACAAGTATTTGAAGCTAAACCATTTGTTTCGCATTTATTCGAAGCTAAGCCTTCTACTTCGCATTGATTTGAGGCTAAATCATTTGTTTCGCTTGGTTTTGAAGCTAACTCGTTTTTTTCACATTCTGTTGAAGCTAAATCATGTATATCACAAGTATTTGAAGCTATATCATACGTTTCGCATGGATTCCAAGACAACCCTTCTAATTCGCATTGATTTGATGCTAAATCACTTGTTTCGCATGGATTTGAAGCTAGCTCGTTTCTTTCGCATGCTGTTGAAGCTAAATCATGTATATCACAAGTATTTGAAGCTAAACCATTTGTATCGCATGGGATCGAAGATAAGCCTCCTACTTCGCATTGATTTGAAGCTAAATCATGTGTTTCGCATGGATTTGAAGCTAACTCTTTTTTTTCGCATGCTGTTGAAGCTATATCATATATAACACAAGTATTTGAAGCTACACCATTTGTTTCGCATTTATTCGAAGATAAGCCTTCTACTTCGCATTGATTTGAGGCTAAATCATTTGTTTCGCTTGGTTTGAAGCTAACTCGTTTTTTTCGCATGCAGTTGTAGCTAAATCATGTATATCACAAGTATTTGAAGCTAAACCATTTGTTTCGCATGGATTCAAAGATAAGCCTTCTACTTCGCATTGATTTGATGCTAAATCATGTGTTTCGCATGGATTTGAAGCTAGCTCGTTTGTTTCGCATGCTGTTGAAGCTAAATCATGTATATCACAAGTATTTGAAGCTAAGCCATTTGTTTCGCATCGATTCGAAGATAAGCCTTCTACTTCGCATTGATTTTAATCTAAATCGTGTGTTTCGCATGGATTTAAAGCTAACTCGTTTGTTTCGCATGCAGTTGAAGCTGAATCATGTATATCACAAGTATTTGAAGCTAAACTATTCGTTTCGCATGGATACGAAGATAAGCCTTCCACTTCGCATTGATTTGAAGCTAACTCATGTGTTTCGCATGGATTTGAAGCTAACTCTTTTGTTTCGCATGCTGTTGAAGCTAAATCATGTATATCACAAGTATTTGAAGCTAAACCATTTGTATCGCATGGGATCGAAGATAAGCCTCCTACTTCGCATTGATTTGAAGCTAAATCATGTGTTTCGCATGGATTTGAAACTAACTCGTTTGTTTCGCATGCTGTTGAAGCTAAATCATATATATCACAAGTATTTGAAGCTAAACCAGTTGTTTCGCATGGATTCGAAGATCAGCCTTCTACTTCGCATTGATTTGAAGCTAAATCATGTGTTTCGCATGTATTTGAAGATAACTCGTTTGTTTCGCATGCTGTTGAAGCTAACTCAAATGTATCACAAGTATTTGAAGCTAAACCATTTGTTTCGCATGGATACGAAGATAACCCTTCTACTTCGCATTAATTTGAAGCTAAACCACGTGTTTCGCATGGATTATAAGCTAACTCGTTTATTTCGCATGCAGGTGAAGCTAAATCATGTATATCAGAAGTATTAGAAGCTAAACCATTTGTTTCGCATGGATTCGAAGATAAGCCTTCTTCTTCGCATTGATTTTAATCTAAATCATGTGTTTCGCATGGATTTGAAGCTAACTCGTTTGTTTCGCATGCTGTTGTAGCTAAATCATGTACATCACATGTATTTGAAGCTAAACCATTTGTATCGCATGGAATCGAAGATAAGCCTCCTACTTCACATTGATTTGAAGCTAAATCATGTGTTCGCATGGATTTGAATCTAACTTGTTTGATTCGCGAGCAGTTGAAGCTAAATCAAGTGTATCACAAGTATTTGAAGCTAAACCATTTGCTTCGCATGGATTCGAAGATCAGCCTTCTACTTCGCATTGATTTGAAGCTAAATCATGTTTTTCGCATGGATTTTAAGCTAACTCGTTTGTTTCGCATGCAGTTGAAGCTAAATCATGTATATCACAAGTATTTGAAGCTAAACCATTTGTTTCGAATGGATTCGAAGATAAGCCTTCTACTTCGCATTGATTTTAATCTAAATCATGTGTTTCGCAAGGATTTGAAGCTAACTCGTTTGTTTCGCATGCAGTTGAAGCTGAATCATGTACATCACAAGTATTTGAAGCTAAACTATTCGTTTCGCATGGATTCGAAGCTAACTCGTTTGTTTCGCATGCAGTTGAAGCTAAATCACGTATATCACAAGTATTTGCAGCTAAACCATTTGTTTCGCATGGATACGAAAATAAGTCTTCTACTTCGCATTGATTTGATGCTAAATCATGTGTTTCGCATGGATTCGAAGCTATCTCGTTTGTTTCGCATGCAGTTGAAGCTAAATCACGTATATCACAAGTATTTGCAGCTAAACCATTTGTTTCGCATAGATACGAAGATAACCCTTCTAATTCGCATTGATTTGAGGCTAAATCATGTGTTTCGCTTGGATATGAAGCTAACTCGTTTTTTTCGATAGTAGTTGAAGCTAAATCATGCATATCACAAGTATTTGAAGCTAAACCATTTGATTCCCATGGTTTTGAAGCTAAGCTTTCTACTTCGCATTGATTTGAAGACAAATCATGTGTTTCGCTTGGATTTGAATATAACTCACTTGTTTCGCATGCTGTTGAAGCTAAATCATGTATATCACAAGTATTTGAAGCTAAACCATTTGCTTCGCATGGATCGAAGATCAGCCTTCTACTTCGCATTGATTTGATACTAAATCATGTGTTTCGCATGGATTTGAAGCTAACTCGTTTCTTTCGCATACTGTTGAAGCTAAATCATGTATATCACAAGTATTTGAAGCTAAACCATTTGTATCGCATGGGATCGAAGATAAGCCCCCTACTTCGCATTGATTTGAAGCTAAATCATGTGTTTCGCATGGATTTGAAGCTAACTCGTTTGTTTCGCATGCTGTTGAAGCTAAATCATATATATCACAAGTATTTCAAGCTAAACCATTTGTTTCGCATTTATTCGAAGCTAAGCTTTCTACTTCGCATTGATTTGAGGCTAAATCATGTGTTTCGCTTGGTTTTGAAGCTAACTCGTTTTTTTCGCATGCAGTTGTAGCTAAATCATGTATATCACAAGTATTTGAAGCTAAACCATTTGTTTCGCATGGATTCGAAGATAAGCCTTCTACTTCGCATTGATTTGATGCTAAATCATGTGTTTCGCATGGATTTGAAGCTAGCTCGTTTGTTTCGCATGCTGTTGAAGCTAAATCATGTATATCACAAGTATTTGAAGCTAAGCCATTTGTTTCGCATCGATTCGAAGATAAGCCTTCTACTTCGCATTGATTTTAATCTAAATCATGTGTTTCGCATGGATTTAAAGCTAACTCGTTTGTTTCGCATGCAGTTGAAGCTGAATCATGTATATCACAAGTATTTGAAGCTAAACTATTCGTTTCGCATGGATACGAAGATAAGCCTTCCACTTCGCATTGATTTGAAGCTAACTCATGTGTTTCGCATGGATTTGAAGCTAACTCGTTTGTTTCGCATGCTGTTGAAGCTAAATCATGTATATCACAAGTATTTGAAGCTAAACCATTTGTATCGCATGGGATCGAAGATAAGCCTCCTACTTCGCATTGATTTGAAGCTAAATCATGTGTTTTGCATGGATTTGAAGCTAACTCGTTTGTTTCGCATGCTGTTGAAGCTAAA
This sequence comes from Megalopta genalis, assembly GCF_051020955.1. Taxonomy (NCBI): domain Eukaryota; kingdom Metazoa; phylum Arthropoda; class Insecta; order Hymenoptera; family Halictidae; genus Megalopta; species Megalopta genalis. The sequence continues at coordinate 22,892 of NW_027476646.1, forward strand.
TCATATATATCACAAGTATTTGAAGCTAAACCAGTTGTTTCGCATGGATTCGAAGATCAGCCTTCTACTTCGCATTGATTTGAAGCTAAATCATGTGTTTCGCATGGATTCCAAGACAACCGTTCTAATTCGCATTGATTTGAAGCTAAATCATGTGTTTCGCATGGATTGGAAGCTAACTCGTTTGTTTCGCATGCTGTTGAAGCAAAATCATGTATATCACAAATATTTGAAGCTAAACCATTTGTTACGCATGGATTCGAAGATCAGCCTTCTTCTTAGCATTGATTTGATGCTAAATCATGTGTTTCGCATGGATTTGAAGCTAACTCGTTTGTTTCGCATGCTGTTGAAGCTAAATCATGTATATCACAAGTATTTGAAGCTAAACCATTTGTATCGGATGGGATCGAAGATAAGCCTCCTACTTCGCATTGATTTGAGGCTAAATCATGTGTTTCGCTTGGTTTTGAAGCTAACTCGTTTTTTTCGCATGCAGATGTATCTAAATCATGTATATCACAAGTATTTGAAGCTAAGCCATTTGTTTCGCATCGATTCGAAGATAAGCCTTCTACTTCGCATTGATTTTAATCTAAATCATGTGTTTCGCATGGATTTAAAGCTAACTCGTTTGTTTCGCATGCAGTTGAAGCTGAATCATGTATATCACAAGTATTTGAAGCTAAACTATTCGTTTCGCATGGATACGAAGATAAGCCTTCCACTTCGCATTGATTTGAAGCTAACTCATGTGTTTCGCATGGATTTGAAGCTAACTCGTTTGTTTCGCATGCTGTTGAAGCTAAATCATGTATATCACTATTATTTGAAGCTAAACCATTTGTATCGCGTGGGATCGAAGATAAGCCTCCTACTTCGCATTGATTTGAAGCTAAATCATGTGTTTCGCATGGATTTGAAGCTAACTCGTTTGTTTTGCATGCTGTTGAAGCTAAATCATATATATCACAAGTATTTGAAGCTAAACCATTTGTTTCGCATGGATTCGAAGATCAGCCTTCTACTTCGCATTGATTTGAAGCTAAATCATGTGTTTCGCATGTATTTGAAGATAACTCGTTTGTTTCGCATGCTGTTGAAGCTAAATCAAATGTATCACAAGTATTTGAAGCTAAACCATTTGTTTCGCATGGATACGAAGATAACCCTTCTACTTCGCATTAATTTGAAGCTAAACCATGTGTTTCGCATGGATTATAAGCTAACTCGTTTGCTTCGCATGCAGTTGAAGCTAAATCATGTATATCACAAGTATTAGAAGCTAAACCATTTGTTTCGCATGGATTCGAAGATAAGCCTTCTACTTCGCATTGATTTTAATCTAAATCATGTGTTTCGCATGGATTTGAAGCTAACTCGTTCGTTTCGCATGCTGTTGTAGCTATATCATGTACATCACATGTATTTGAAGCTAAACCATTTGTATCGCATGGAATCGAAGATAAGCCTTCTACTTCGCATTGATTTGAGGCTAAATCATGTGTTTCGCATGGATTTGAAGCTAACTCGTTTCTTTCGCATGCTGTTGAAGCTAAATCATGTATATCACAAGTATTTGAAGCTAAACCATTTGTTCCGTATTTATTCGAAGCTAAGCCTTCTACTTCGCATTGATTTGAGGCTAAATCATGTGTTTCGCTTGGTTTTGAAGCTAACTCGTTTTTTTCGCATGCAGTTGTAGCTAAATCATGTATATCACAAGTATTTGAAGCTAAACCATTTGTTTCGCATGGATTCGAAGATAAGCCTTCTACTTCGCATTGATTTGATGCTAAATCATGTGTTTCGCATGGATTTGAAGCTAACTCGTTTGTTTCGCATGCTGTTGAAGCTAAATCATGTATATCACAAGTATTTGAAGCTAAACCATTTGTTGCGCATGGATTCGAAGATCAGCCTTCTACTTAGCATTGACTTGATGCTAAATCATGTGTTTCGCATGGATTTGAAGCTAACTCGTTTGTTTCGCATGCTGTTGAAGCTAAATCATGTATACCACAAGTATTTGAAGCTAAACCATTTGTTTCGCATGGATTCGAAGATAAGCCTTCTACTTCGCATTGATTTGATGCTAAATCATGTGTTTCGCATGGATTTGAAGCTAACTCGTTTGTTTCGCATGCTGTTGAAGCTAAATCATGTATATCACAAGTATTTGAAGCTAAACCATTTGTTGCGCATGGATTCGAAGATCAGCCTTCTACTTAGCATTGACTTGATGCTAAATCATGTGTTTCGCATGGATTTGAAGCTAACTCGTTTGTTTCGCATGCTGTTGAAGCTAAATCATGTATATCACAAGTATTTGAAGCTAAACCATTTGTATCGGATGGGATCGAAGATAAGCCTCCTACTTCGCATTGATTTGAATCTGAATCATGTGTTTCGCATGGATTTGAAGCTAACTCGTTTCTTTCGCATGCTGTTGAAGCTAGATCATGTATATCACAAGTATTTGAAGCTAAACCATTTGTATCGCATGGGATCGAAGATAAGCCTCCTACTTCGCATTGATTTGAAGCTAAATCATGTGTTTCGCATGGATTTGAAGCTAACTCGTTTGTTTCGCATGCTGTTGAAGCTAAATCATATATATCACAAGTATTTGAAGCTAAACCATTTGTTTCGCATTTATTCGAAGCTAAGCCTTCTACTTCGCATTGATTTGAGGCTAAATCATGTGTTTCGCTTGGTTTTGAAGATAACTCGTTTTTTTCGCATGCAGTTGTAGCTAAATCATGTATATCACAAGTATTTGAAGCTAAACCATTTGTTTCGCATGGATTCGAAGATAAGCCTTCTACTTCGCATTGATTTGATGCTAAATCACTTGTTTCGCATGGATTTGAAGCTAGCTCGTTTCTTTCGCATGCTGTTGAAGCTAAATCATGTATATCACAAGTATTTGAAGCTAAACCATTTGTATCGCATGGGATCGAAGATAAGCCTCCTACTTCGCATTGATTTGAAGCTAAATCATGTTTTTCGCATGGATTGGAAGCTAACTCGTTTGTTTCGCATGCTGTTGAAGCAAAATCATGTATATCACAAATATTTGAAGCTAAACCATTTGTTACGCATGGATTCGAAGATCAGCCTTCTACTTAGCATTGATTTGATGCTAAATCATGTGTTTCGCTTGGTTTTGAAGCTAACTCGTTTTTTTCACATGCTGTTGAAGCTAAATCATATATATCACAAGTATTTGAAGCTAAACCATTTGTTTCGCATTTATTCGAAGCTAAGCCTTCTACTTCGCATTGATTTGAGGCTAAATCATGTGTTTCGCTTGGTTTTGAAGATAACTCGTTTTTTTCGCATGCAGTTGTAGCTAAATCATGTATATCACAAGTATTTGAAGCTAAACCATTTGTTTCGCATGGATTCGAAGATAAGCCTTCTACTTCGCATTGATTTGATGCTAAATCACTTGTTTCGCATGGATTTGAAGCTAGCTCGTTTCTTTCGCATGCTGTTGAAGCTAAATCATGTATATCACAAGTATTTGAAGCTAAACCATTTGTATCGGATGGGATCGAAGATAAGCCTCCTACTTCGCATTGATTTGAGGCTAAATCATGTGTTTCGCTTGGTTTTGAAGCTAACTCGTTTTTTTCGCATGCAGATGTATCTAAATCATGTATATCACAAGTATTTGAAGCTAAGCCATTTGTTTCGCATCGATTCGAAGATAAGCCTTCTACTTCGCATTGATTTTAATCTAAATCATGTGTTTCGCATGGATTTAAAGCTAACTCGTTTGTTTCGCATGCAGTTGAAGCTGAATCATGTATATCACAAGTATTTGAAGCTAAACTATTCGTTTCGCATGGATACGAAGATAAGCCTTCCACTTCGCATTGATTTGAAGCTAACTCATGTGTTTCGCATGGATTTGAAGCTAACTCGTTTGTTTCGCATGCTGTTGAAGCTAAATCATGTATATCACAAATATTTGAATCTAAACCATTTGTTACGCATGGATTCGAAGATCAGCCTTCTACTTAGCATTGATTTGATGCTAAATCATGTGTTTCGCATGGATTTGAAGCTAACTCGTTTGTTTCGCATGCAGTTGAAGCTAAATCACGTATATCACAAGTATTTGCAGCTAAACCATTTGTTTCGCATAGATACGAAGATAACCCTTCTAATTCGCATTGATTTGAGGCTAAATCATGTGTTTCGCTTGGATTTGAAGCTAACTCGTTTTTTTCGATAGTAGTTGAAGCTAAATCATGCATATCACAAGTATTTGAAGCTAAACCATTTGATTCCCATGGTTTTGAAGCTAAGCTTTCTACTTCGCATTGATTTGAAGACAAATCATGTGTTTCGCTTGGATTTGAATATAACTCATTTGTTTCGCATGCTGTTGAAGCTAAATCATGTATATCACAAGTATTTGAAGCTAAACCATTTGCTTCGCATGGATTCGAAGATCAGCCTTCTACTTCGCATTGATTTGATGCTAAATCATGTGTTTCGCATGGATTTGAAGCTAACTCGTTTCTTTCGCATGCTGTTGAAGCTAAATCATGTATATCACAAGTATTTGAAGCTAAACCATTTGTATCGCATGGGATCGAAGATAAGCCCCCTACTTCGCATTGATTTGAAGCTAAATCATGTGTTTCGCATGGATTTGAAGCTAACTCGTTTGTTTCGCATGCTGTTGAAGCTAAATCATATATATCACAAGTATTTCAAGCTAAACCATTTGTTTCGCATTTATTCGAAGCTAAGCTTTCTACTTCGCATTGATTTGAGGCTAAATCATGTGTTTCGCTTGGTTTTGAAGCTAACTCGTTTTTTTCGCATGCAGTTGTAGCTAAATCATGTATATCACAAGTATTTGAAGCTAAACCATTTGTTTCGCATGGATTCGAAGATAAGCCTTCTACTTCGCATTGATTTGATGCTAAATCATGTGTTTCGCATGGATTTGAAGCTAGCTCGTTTGTTTCGCATGCTGTTGAAGCTAAATCATGTATATCACAAGTATTTGAAGCTAAGCCATTTGTTTCGCATCGATTCGAAGATAAGCCTTCTACTTCGCATTGATTTTAATCTAAATCATGTGTTTCGCATGGATTTAAAGCTAACTCGTTTGTTTCGCATGCAGTTGAAGCTGAATCATGTATATCACAAGTATTTGAAGCTAAACTATTCGTTTCGCATGGATACGAAGATAAGCCTTCCACTTCGCATTGATTTGAAGCTAACTCATGTGTTTCGCATGGATTTGAAGCTAACTCGTTTGTTTCGCATGCTGTTGAAGCTAAATCATGTATATCACAAGTATTTGAAGCTAAACCATTTGTATCGCATGGGATCGAAGATAAGCCTCCTACTTCGCATTGATTTGAAGCTAAATCATGTGTTTTGCATGGATTTGAAGCTAACTCGTTTGTTTCGCATGCTGTTGAAGCTAAATCATATATATCACAAGTATTTGAAGCTAAACCAGTTGTTTCTCATGGATTCGAAGATCAGCCTTCTACTTCGCATTGATTTGAAGCTAAATCATGTGTTTCGCATGTATTTGAAGATAACTCGTTTGTTTCGCATGCTGTTGAAGCTAAATCAAATGTATCACAAGTATTTGAAGCTAAACCATTTGTTTCGCATTTATTCGAAGCTAAGCCTTCTACTTCGCATTGATTTGAGGCTAAATCATTTGTTTCGCTTGGTTTTGAAGCTAACTCGTATTTTTCACATGCTGTTGAAGCTAAATCATGTATATCACAAGTATTTGAAGCTATATCATACGTTTCGCATGGATTCCAACACAACCCTTCTAATTCGCATTGATTTGAAGCTAAATCATGTGTTTCGCATGGATTTGAAGCTAACTCGTTTGTTTCGCATGCTGTTGAAGCTAAATCATGTATATCACAAGTATTTGAAGCTATATCATACGTTTCGCATGGATTCCAACACAACCCTTCTAATTCGCATTGATTTGATGCTAAATCATGTGTTTCGCATGGATTTGAAGCTAACTCGTTTGTTTGGCATGCTGTTGAAGCTAAATCATGTATATCACAAGTATTTGAAGCTAAACCATTTGTATCGGATGGGATCGAAGATAAGCCTCCTACTTCGCTTTGATTTGAATCTGAATCATGTGTTTCGCATGGATTTGAAGCTAACTCGTTTCTTTCGCATGCTGTTGAAGCTAAATCATGTATATCACAAGTATTTGAAGCTAAACCATTTGTTCCGTATTTATTCGAAGCTAAGCCTTCTACTTCGCATTGATTTGAGGCTAAATCATGTGTTTCGCTTGGTTTTGAAGCTAACTCGTTTTTTTCGCATGCAGTTGTAGCTAAATCATGTATATCACAAGTATTTGAAGCTAAACCATTTGTTTCGCATGGATTCGAAGATAAGCCTTCTACTTCGCATTGATTTGATGCTAAATCATGTGTTTCGCATGGATTTGAAGCTAACTCGTTTGTTTCGCATGCTGTTGAAGCTAAATCATGTATATCACAAGTATTTGAAGCTAAACCATTTGTTGCGCATGGATTCGAAGATCAGCCTTCTACTTAGCATTTACTTGATGCTAAATCATGTGTTTCGCATGGATTTGAAGCTAACTCGTTTGTTTCGCATGCTGTTGAAGCTAAATCATGTATACCACAAGTATTTGAAGCTAAACCATTTGTTTCGCATGGATTCGAAGATAAGCCTTCTACTTCGCATTGATTTGATGCTAACTCATGTGTTTCGCATGGATTTGAAGCTAACTCGTTTGTTTCGCATGCTGTTGAAGCTAAATCATGTATATCACAAATATTTGAATCTAAACCATTTGTTACGCATGGATTCGAAGATCAGCCTTCTACTTAGCATTGATTTGATGCTAAATCATGTGTTTCGCATGGATTTGAAGCTAACTCGTTTGTTTCGCATGCAGTTGAAGCTAAATCACGTATATCACAAGTATTTGCAGCTAAACCATTTGTTTCGCATAGATACGAAGATAACCCTTCTAATTCGCATTGATTTGAGGCTAAATCATGTGTTTCGCTTGGATTTGAAGCTAACTCGTTTTTTTCGATAGTAGTTGAAGCTAAATCATGCATATCACAAGTATTTGAAGCTAAACCATTTGATTCCCATGGTTTTGAAGCTAAGCTTTCTACTTCGCATTGATTTGAAGACAAATCATGTGTTTCGCTTGGATTTGAATATAACTCATTTGTTTCGCATGCTGTTGAAGCTAAATCATGTATATCACAAGTATTTGAAGCTAAACCATTTGCTTCGCATGGATTCGAAGATCAGCCTTCTACTTCGCATTGATTTGATGCTAAATCATGTGTTTCGCATGGATTTGAAGCTAACTCGTTTCTTTCGCATGCTGTTGAAGCTAAATCATGTATATCACAAGTATTTGAAGCTAAACCATTTGTATCGCATGGGATCGAAGATAAGCCCCCTACTTCGCATTGATTTGAAGCTAAATCATGTGTTTCGCATGGATTTGAAGCTAACTCGTTTGTTTCGCATGCTGTTGAAGCTAAATCATATATATCACAAGTATTTCAAGCTAAACCATTTGTTTCGCATTTATTCGAAGCTAAGCTTTCTACTTCGCATTGATTTGAGGCTAAATCATGTGTTTCGCTTGGTTTTGAAGCTAACTCGTTTTTTTCGCATGCAGTTGTAGCTAAATCATGTATATCACAAGTATTTGAAGCTAAACCATTTGTTTCGCATGGATTCGAAGATAAGCCTTCTACTTCGCATTGATTTGATGCTAAATCATGTGTTTCGCATGGATTTGAAGCTAGCTCGTTTGTTTCGCATGCTGTTGAAGCTAAATCATGTATATCACAAGTATTTGAAGCTAAGCCATTTGTTTCGCATCGATTCGAAGATAAGCCTTCTACTTCGCATTGATTTTAATCTAAATCATGTGTTTCGCATGGATTTAAAGCTAACTCGTTTGTTTCGCATGCAGTTGAAGCTGAATCATGTATATCACAAGTATTTGAAGCTAAACTATTCGTTTCGCATGGATACGAAGATAAGCCTTCCACTTCGCATTGATTTGAAGCTAACTCATGTGTTTCGCATGGATTTGAAGCTAACTCGTTTGTTTCGCATGCTGTTGAAGCTAAATCATGTATATCACAAGTATTTGAAGCTAAACCATTTGTATCGCATGGGATCGAAGATAAGCCTCCTACTTCGCATTGATTTGAAGCTAAATCATGTGTTTTGCATGGATTTGAAGCTAACTCGTTTGTTTCGCATGCTGTTGAAGCTAAATCATATATATCACAAGTATTTGAAGCTAAACCAGTTGTTTCTCATGGATTCGAAGATCAGCCTTCTACTTCGCATTGATTTGAAGCTAAATCATGTGTTTCGCATGTATTTGAAGATAACTCGTTTGTTTCGCATGCTGTTGAAGCTAAATCAAATGTATCACAAGTATTTGAAGCTAAACCATTTGTTTCGCATTTATTCGAAGCTAAGCCTTCTACTTCGCATTGATTTGAGGCTAAATCATTTGTTTCGCTTGGTTTTGAAGCTAACTCGTATTTTTCACATGCTGTTGAAGCTAAATCATGTATATCACAAGTATTTGAAGCTATATCATACGTTTCGCATGGATTCCAACACAACCCTTCTAATTCGCATTGATTTGAAGCTAAATCATGTGTTTCGCATGGATTTGAAGCTAACTCGTTTGTTTCGCATGCTGTTGAAGCTAAATCATGTATATCACAAGTATTTGAAGCTATATCATACGTTTCGCATGGATTCCAACACAACCCTTCTAATTCGCATTGATTTGATGCTAAATCATGTGTTTCGCATGGATTTGAAGCTAACTCGTTTGTTTGGCATGCTGTTGAAGCTAAATCATGTATATCACAAGTATTTGAAGCTAAACCATTTGTATCGGATGGGATCGAAGATAAGCCTCCTACTTCGCTTTGATTTGAATCTGAATCATGTGTTTCGCATGGATTTGAAGCTAACTCGTTTCTTTCGCATGCTGTTGAAGCTAAATCATGTATATCACAAGTATTTGAAGCTAAACCATTTGTTCCGTATTTATTCGAAGCTAAGCCTTCTACTTCGCATTGATTTGAGGCTAAATCATGTGTTTCGCTTGGTTTTGAAGCTAACTCGTTTTTTTCGCATGCAGTTGTAGCTAAATCATGTATATCACAAGTATTTGAAGCTAAACCATTTGTTTCGCATGGATTCGAAGATAAGCCTTCTACTTCGCATTGATTTGATGCTAAATCATGTGTTTCGCATGGATTTGAAGCTAACTCGTTTGTTTCGCATGCTGTTGAAGCTAAATCATGTATATCACAAGTATTTGAAGCTAAACCATTTGTTGCGCATGGATTCGAAGATCAGCCTTCTACTTAGCATTTACTTGATGCTAAATCATGTGTTTCGCATGGATTTGAAGCTAACTCGTTTGTTTCGCATGCTGTTGAAGCTAAATCATGTATACCACAAGTATTTGAAGCTAAACCATTTGTTTCGCATGGATTCGAAGATAAGCCTTCTACTTCGCATTGATTTGATGCTAAATCATGTGTTTCGCATGGATTTGAAGCTAGCTCGTTTGTTTCGCATGCTGTTGAAGCTAAATCATGTATATCACAAGTATTTGAAGCTAAACCATTTGTTGCGCATGGATTCGAAGATCAGCCTTCTACTTAGCATTGACTTGATGCTAAATCATGTGTTTCGCATGGATTTGAAGCTAACTCGTTTGTTCCGCATGCTGTTGAAGCTAAATCATGTATATCACAAGTATTTGAAGCTAAACCATTTGTATCGGATGGGATCGAAGATAAGCCTCCTACTTCGCATTGATTTGAATCTGAATCATGTGTTTCGCATGGATTTGAAGCTAACTCGTTTCTTTCGCATGCTGTTGAAGCTAGATCATGTATATCACAAGTATTTGAAGCTAAACCATTTGTATCGCATGGGATCGAAGATAAGCCTCCTACTTCGCATTGATTTGAAGCTAAATCATGTGTTTCGCATGGATTTGAAGCTAACTCGTTTGTTTCGCATGCTGTTGAAGCTAAATCATATATATCACAAGTATTTGAAGCTAAACCATTTGTTTCGCATTTATTCGAAGCTAAGCCTTCTACTTCGCATTGATTTGAGGCTAAATCATGTGTTTCGCTTGGTTTTGAAGATAACTCGTTTTTTTCGCATGCAGTTGTAGCTAAATCATGTATATCACAAGTATTTGAAGCTAAACCATTTGTTTCGCATGGATTCGAAGATAAGCCTTCTACTTCGCATTGATTTGATGCTAAATCACTTGTTTCGCATGGATTTGAAGCTAGCTCGTTTCTTTCGCATGCTGTTGAAGCTAAATCATGTATATCACAAGTATTTGAAGCTAAACCATTTGTATCGCATGGGATCGAAGATAAGCCTCCTACTTCGCATTGATTTGAAGCTAAATCATGTGTTTCGCATGGATTTGAAGCTAACTCGTTTGTTTCGCATGCTGTTGAAGCTAAATCATATATATCACAAGTATTTGAAGCTAAACCATTTGTTTCGCATTTATTCGAAGCTAAGCCTTCTACTTCGCATTGATTTGAGGCTAAATCATGTGTTTCGCTTGGTTTTGAAGCTAACTCGTTTTTTTCACATGCTGTTGAAGCTAAATCATGTATAACACAAGTATTTGAAGCTATATCATACGTTTCGCATGGATTCCAACACAACCCTTCTAATTCGCATTGATTTGATGCTAAATCATGTGTTTCGCATGGATTTGAAGCTAACTCGTTTGTTTGGCATGCTGTTGAAGCTAAATCATGTATATCACAAGTATTTGAAGCTAAACCATTTGTATCGGATGGGATCGAAGATAAGCCTCCTACTTCGCTTTGATTTGAATCTGAATCATGTGTTTCGCATGGATTTGAAGCTAACTCGTTTCTTTCGCATGCTGTTGAAGCTAAATCATGTATATCACAAGTATTTGAAGCTAAACCATTTGTTCCGTATTTATTCGAAGCTAAGCCTTCTACTTCGCATTGATTTGAGGCTAAATCATGTGTTTCGCTTGGTTTTGAAGCTAACTCGTTTTTTTCGCATGCAGTTGTAGCTAAATCATGTATATCACAAGTATTTGAAGCTAAACCATTTGTTTCGCATGGATTCGAAGATAAGCCTTCTACTTCGCATTGATTTGATGCTAAATCATGTGTTTCGCATGGATTTGAAGCTAACTCGTTTGTTTCGCATGCTGTTGAAGCTAAATCATGTATATCACAAGTATTTGAAGCTAAACCATTTGTTGCGCATGGATTCGAAGATCAGCCTTCTACTTAGCATTTACTTGATGCTAAATCATGTGTTTCGCATGGATTTGAAGCTAACTCGTTTGTTTCGCATGCTGTTGAAGCTAAATCATGTATACCACAAGTATTTGAAGCTAAACCATTTGTTTCGCATGGATTCGAAGATAAGCCTTCTACTTCGCATTGATTTGATGCTAAATCATGTGTTTCGCATGGATTTGAAGCTAACTCGTTTGTTTCGCATGCTGTTGAAGCTAAATCATGTATATCACAAGTATTTGAAGCTAAACCATTTGTTGCGCATGGATTCGAAGATCAGCCTTCTACTTAGCATTGACTTGATGCTAAATCATGTGTTTCGCATGGATTTGAAGCTAACTCGTTTGTTCCGCATGCTGTTGAAGCTAAATCATGTATATCACAAGTATTTGAAGCTAAACCATTTGTATCGGATGGGATCGAAGATAAGCCTCCTACTTCGCATTGATTTGAATCTGAATCATGTGTTTCGCATGGATTTGAAGCTAACTCGTTTCTTTCGCATGCTGTTGAAGCTAGATCATGTATATCACAAGTATTTGAAGCTAAACCATTTGTATCGCATGGGATCGAAGATAAGCCTCCTACTTCGCATTGATTTGAAGCTAAATCATGTGTTTCGCATGGATTTGAAGCTAACTCGTTTGTTTCGCATGCTGTTGAAGCTAAATCATATATATCACAAGTATTTGAATCTAAACCATTTGTTTCGCATTTATTCGAAGCTAAGCCTTCTACTTCGCATTGATTTGAGGCTAAATCATGTGTTTCGCTTGGTTTTGAAGATAACTCGTTTTTTTCGCATGCAGTTGTAGCTAAATCATGTATATCACAAGTATTTGAAGCTAAACCATTTGTTTCGCATGGATTCGAAGATAAGCCTTCTACTTCGCATTGATTTGATGCTAAATCACTTGTTTCGCATGGATTTGAAGCTAGCTCGTTTCTTTCGCATGCTGTTGAAGCTAAATCATGTATATCACAAGTATTTGAAGCTAAACCATTTGTATCGCATGGGATCGAAGATAAGCCTCCTACTTCGCATTGATTTGAAGCTAAATCATGTGTTTCGCATGGATTTGAAGCTAACTCGTTTGTTTCGCATGCTGTTGAAGCTAAATCATATATATCACAAGTATTTGAAGCTATATCATACGTTTCGCATGGATTCCAACACAACCCTTCTAATTCGCATTGATTTGATGCTAAATCATGTGTTTCGCATGGATTTGAAGCTAACTCGTTTGTTTGGCATGCTGTTGAAGCTAAATCATGTATATCACAAGTATTTGAAGCTAAACCATTTGTATCGGATGGGATCGAAGATAAGCCTCCTACTTCGCTTTGATTTGAATCTGAATCATGTGTTTCGCATGGATTTGAAGCTAACTCGTTTCTTTCGCATGCTGTTGAAGCTAAATCATGTATATCACAAGTATTTGAAGCTAAACCATTTGTTCCGTATTTATTCGAAGCTAAGCCTTCTACTTCGCATTGATTTGAGGCTAAATCATGTGTTTCGCTTGGTTTTGAAGCTAACTCGTTTTTTCGCATGCAGTTGTAGCTAAATCATGTATATCACAAGTATTTGAAGCTAAACCATTTGTTTCGCATGGATTCGAAGATAAGCCTTCTACTTCGCATTGATTTGATGCTAAATCATGTGTTTCGCATGGATTTGAAGCTAACTCGTTTGTTTCGCATGCTGTTGAAGCTAAATCATGTATATCACAAGTATTTGAAGCTAAACCATTTGTTGCGCATGGATTCGAAGATCAGCCTTCTACTTAGCATTTACTTGATGCTAAATCATGTGTTTCGCATGGATTTGAAGCTAACTCGTTTGTTTCGCATGCTGTTGAAGCTAAATCATGTATACCACAAGTATTTGAAGCTAAACCATTTGTTTCGCATGGATTCGAAAATAAGCCTTCTACTTCGCATTGATTTGATGCTAAATCATGTGTTTCGCATGGATTTGAAGCTAACTCGTTTGTTTCGCATGCTGTTGAAGCTAAATCATGTATATCACAAGTATTTGAAGCTAAACCATTTGTTGCGCATGGATTCGAAGATCAGCCTTCTACTTAGCATTGACTTGATGCTAAATCATGTGTTTCGCATGGATTTGAAGCTAACTCGTTTGTTCCGCATGCTGTTGAAGCTAAATCATGTATATCACAAGTATTTGAAGCTAAACCATTTGTATCGGATGGGATCGAAGATAAGCCTCCTACTTCGCATTGATTTGAATCTGAATCATGTGTTTCGCATGGATTTAAAGCTAACTCGTTTGTTTCGCATGCAGTTGAAGCTGAATCATGTATATCACAAGTATTTGAAGCTAAACTATTCGTTTCGCATGGATACGAAGATAAGCCTTCCACTTCGCATTGATTTGAAGCTAACTCATGTGTTTCGCATGGATTTGAAGCTAACTCGTTTGTTTCGCATGCTGTTGAAGCTAAATCATGTATATCACAAATATGTGAATCTAAACCATTTGTTACGCATGGATTCGAAGATCAGCCTTCTACTTAGCATTGATTTGATGCTAAATCATGTGTTTCGCATGGATTTGAAGCTAACTCGTTTGTTTCGCATGCTGTTGAAGCTAAATCATGTATATCACAAGTATTTGAAGCTAAACCATTTGTATCGGATGGGATCGAAGATAAGCCTCCTACTTCGCATTGATTTGAATCTGAATCATGTGTTTCGCATGGAATGAAGCTAACTCGTTTCTTTCGCATGCTGTTGAAGCTAAATCATGTATATCACAAGTATTTGATGCTAAACCATTTGTATCGCATGGGATCGAAGGTAAGCCTCCTACTTCGCATTGATTTGAAGCTAAATCATGTGTTTCGCATGGATTTGAAGCTAACTCGTTTGTTTCGCATGCTGTTGAATCTAAATCATATATATCACAAGTATTTGAAGGTAAACCATTTGTTTCGCATTTATTCGAAGCTAAGCCTTCTACTTCGCATTGATTTGAGGCTAAATCATGTGTTTCGCTTGGTTTTGAAGCTAACTCGTTTTTTTCGCAAGCAGTTGTAGCTAAATCATGTATATCACAAGTATTTGAAGCTAAACCATTTGTTTCGCATTTATTCGAAGCTAAGCCTTCTACTTCGCATTGATTTGAGGCTAAATCGTGTGTTTCGCATGGATTTGAAGCTAACTCTTTTTTTCGCATGCTGTTGAAGCTATATCATATATATCACAAGTATTTGAAGCTAAACCATTTGTTTTGCATTTATTCGAAGCTAAGCCTTCTACTTCGCATTGATTTGAGGCTAAATCATTTGTTTCGCTTGGTTTTGAAGCTAACTCGTTTTTTTCACATTCTGTTGAAGCTAAATCATGTATATCACAAGTATTTGAAGCTATATCATACGTTTCGCATGGATTCCAAGACAACCCTTCTAATTCGCATTGATTTGAAGCTAAATCATGTGTTTCGCATGGATTTGAAGCTAACTCGTTTGTTTCGCATGCTGTTGAAGCTAAATCATGTATATCACAAATATTTGAATCTAAACCATTTGTTACACATGGATTCGAAGATCAGCCTTCTACTTAGCATTGATTTGATGCTAAATCATGTGTTTCGCATGGATTTGAAGCTAACTCGTTTGTTTCGCATGCTGTTGAAGCTAAATCATGTATATCACAAGTATTTGAAGCTAAACCATTTGTATCGGATGGGATCGAAGATAAGCCTCCTACTTCGCATTGATTTGAATCTGAATCATGTGTTTCGCATGGAATGAAGCTAACTCGTTTCTTTCGCATGCTGTTGAAGCTAAATCATGTATATCACAAGTATTTGATGCTAAACCATTTGTATCGCATGGGATCGAAGATAAGCCTCCTACTTCGCATTGATTTGAAGCTAAATCATGTGTTTCGCATGGATTTGAAGCTAACTCGTTTGTTTCGCATGCTGTTGAAGCTAAATCATATATATCACAAGTATTTGAAGGTAAACCATTTGTTTCGCATTTATTCGAAGCTAAGCCTTCTACTTCGCATTGATTTGAGGCTAAATCATGTGTTTCGCTTGGTTTTGAAGCTAACTCGTTTTTTTCGCATGCAGTTGTAGCTAAATCATGTATATCACAAGTATTTGAAGCTAAACCATTTGTTTCGCATGGATTCGAAGATAAGCCTTCTACTTCGCGTTGATTTGATGCTAAATCATGTGTTTCGCATGGATTTGAAGCTAGCTCGTTTGTTTCGCATGCTGTTGAAGCTAAATCATATATATCACAAGTATTTGAAGGTAAACCATTTGTTTCGCATTTATTCGAAGCTAAGCCTTCTACTTCGCATTGATTTTAATCTAAATCATGTGTTTCGCAAGGATTTGAAGCTAACTCGTTTGTTTCGCATGCAGTTGAAGCTGAATCATGTACATCACAAGTATTTGAAGCTAAACTATTCGTTTCGCATGGATTCGAAGCTAACTCGTTTGTTTCGCATGCAGTTGAAGCTAAATCACGTATATCACAAGTATTTGCAGCTAAACCATTTGTTTCGCATGGATACGAAAATAAGTCTTCTACTTCGCATTGATTTGATGCTAAATCATGTGTTTCGCATGGATTCGAAGCTATCTCGTTTGTTTCGCATGCAGTTGAAGCTAAATCACGTATATCACAAGTATTTGAAGCTAAACCATTTGTATCGGATGGGATCGAAGATAAGCCTCCTACTTCGCATTGATTTGAATCTGAATCATGTGTTTCGCATGGAATGAAGCTAACTCGTTTCTTTCGCATGCTGTTGAAGCTAAATCATGTATATCACAAGTATTTGATGCTAAACCATTTGTATCGCATGGGATCGAAGATAAGCCTCCTACTTCGCATTGATTTGAAGCTAAATCATGTGTTTCGCATGGATTTGAAGCTAACTCGTTTGTTTCGCATGCTGTTGAAGCTAAATCATATATATCACAAGTATTTGAAGGTAAACCATTTGTTTCGCATTTATTCGAAGCTAAGCCTTCTACTTCGCATTGATTTGAGGCTAAATCATGTGTTTCGCTTGGTTTTGAAGCTAACTCGTTTTTTTCGCATGCAGTTGTAGCTAAATCATGTATATCACAAGTATTTGAAGCTAAACCATTTGTTTCGCATGGATTCGAAGATAAGCCTTCTACTTCGCGTTGATTTGATGCTAAATCATGTGTTTCGCATGGATTTGAAGCTAGCTCGTTTGTTTCGCATGCTGTTGAAGCTAAATCATATATATCACAAGTATTTGAAGGTAAACCATTTGTTTCGCATTTATTCGAAGCTAAGCCTTCTACTTCGCATTGATTTTAATCTAAATCATGTGTTTCGCAAGGATTTGAAGCTAACTCGTTTGTTTCGCATGCAGTTGAAGCTGAATCATGTACATCACAAGTATTTGAAGCTAAACTATTCGTTTCGCATGGATTCGAAGCTAACTCGTTTGTTTCGCATGCAGTTGAAGCTAAATCACGTATATCACAAGTATTTGCAGCTAAACCATTTGTTTCGCATGGATACGAAAATAAGTCTTCTACTTCGCATTGATTTGATGCTAAATCATGTGTTTCGCATGGATTCGAAGCTATCTCGTTTGTTTCGCATGCAGTTGAAGCTAAATCACGTATATCACAAGTATTTGCAGCTAAACCATTTGTTTCGCATAGATACGAAGATAACCCTTCTAATTCGCATTGATTTGAGGCTAAATCATGTGTTTCGCTTGGATTTGAAGCTAACTCGTTTTTTTCGATAGTAGTTGAAGCTAAATCATGCATATCACAAGTATTTGAAGCTAAACCATTTGATTCCCATGGTTTTGAAGCTAAGCTTTCTACTTCGCATTGATTTGAAGACAAATCATGTGTTTCGCTTGGATTTGAATATAACTCATTTGTTTCGCATGCTGTTGAAGCTAAATCATGTATATCACAAGTATTTGAAGCTAAACCATTTGCTTCGCATGGATTCGAAGATCAGCCTTCTACTTCGCATTGATTTGATGCTAAATCATGTGTTTCGCATGGATTTGAAGCTAACTCGTTTCTTTCGCATGCTGTTGAAGCTAAATCATGTATATCACAAGTATTTGAAGCTAAACCATTTGTATCGCATGGGATCGAAGATAAGCCCCCTACTTCGCATTGATTTGAAGCTAAATCATGTGTTTCGCATGGATTTGAAGCTAACTCGTTTGTTTCGCATGCTGTTGAAGCTAAATCATATATATCACAAGTATTTCAAGCTAAACCATTTGTTTCGCATTTATTCGAAGCTAAGCTTTCTACTTCGCATTGATTTGAGGCTAAATCATGTGTTTCGCTTGGTTTTGAAGCTAACTCGTTTTTTTCGCATGCAGTTGTAGCTAAATCATGTATATCACAAGTATTTGAAGCTAAACCATTTGTTTCGCATGGATTCGAAGATAAGCCTTCTACTTCGCATTGATTTGATGCTAAATCATGTGTTTCGCATGGATTTGAAGCTAGCTCGTTTGTTTCGCATGCTGTTGAAGCTAAATCATGTATATCACAAGTATTTGAAGCTAAGCCATTTGTTTCGCATCGATTCGAAGATAAGCCTTCTACTTCGCATTGATTTTAATCTAAATCATGTGTTTCGCATGGATTTAAAGCTAACTCGTTTGTTTCGCATGCAGTTGAAGCTGAATCATGTATATCACAAGTATTTGAAGCTAAACTATTCGTTTCGCATGGATACGAAGATAAGCCTTCCACTTCGCATTGATTTGAAGCTAACTCATGTGTTTCGCATGGATTTGAAGCTAACTCGTTTGTTTCGCATGCTGTTGAAGCTAAATCATGTATATCACAAGTATTTGAAGCTAAACCATTTGTATCGCATGGGATCGAAGATAAGCCTCCTACTTCGCATTGATTTGAAGCTAAATCATGTGTTTTGCATGGATTTGAAGCTAACTCGTTTGTTTCGCATGCTGTTGAAGCTAAATCATATATATCACAAGTATTTGAAGCTAAACCAGTTGTTTCGCATGGATTCGAAGATCAGCCTTCTACTTCGCATTGATTTGAAGCTAAATCATGTGTTTCGCATGTATTTGAAGATAACTCGTTTGTTTCGCATGCTGTTGAAGCTAAATCAAATGTATCACAAGTATTTGAAGCTAAACCATTTGTTTCGCATTTATTCGAAGCTAAGCCTTCTACTTCGCATTGATTTGAGGCTAAATCATTTGTTTCGCTTGGTTTTGAAGCTAACTCGTATTTTTCACATGCTGTTGAAGCTAAATCATGTATATCACAAGTATTTGAAGCTATATCATACGTTTCGCATGGATTCCAACACAACCCTTCTAATTCGCATTGATTTGAAGCTAAATCATGTGTTTCGCATGGATTTGAAGCTAACTCGTTTGTTTCGCATGCTGTTGAAGCTAAATCATGTATATCACAAGTATTTGAAGCTATATCATACGTTTCGCATGGATTCCAACACAAACCTTCTAATTCGCATTGATTTGATGCTAAATCATGTGTTTCGCATGGATTTGAAGCTAACTCGTTTGTTTGGCATGCTGTTGAAGCTAAATCATGTATATCACAAGTATTTGAAGCTAAACCATTTGTATCGGATGGGATCGAAGATAAGCCTCCTACTTCGCTTTGATTTGAATCTGAATCATGTGTTTCGCATGGATTTGAAGCTAACTCGTTTCTTTCGCATGCTGTTGAAGCTAAATCATGTATATCACAAGTACTTGAAGCTAAACCATTTGTATCGCATGGGATCGAAGATAAGCCTCCTACTTCGCATTGATTTGAAGCCAAATCATGTGTTTCGCATGGATTTGAAGCTAACTTGTTTGTTTCGCATGCTGTTGAAGCTAAATCATATATATCACAAGTATTTGAAGCTAAACCATTTGTTTCGCATGGATTCGAAGATCAGCCTTCTACTTCGCATTGATTTGAGGCGAAATCATGTGTTTCGCTTGGTTTTGAAGCTAACTCGTTTTTTTCGCATGCAGTTGTAGCTAAATCATGTATATCACAAGTATTTGAAGCTAAACCATTTGTTTCGCATGGATTCGAAGATAAGCCTTCTACTTCGCATTGATTTGATGCTAAATCATGTGTTTCGCATGGATTTAAAGCTAACTCGTTTGTTTCGCATGCAGTTGAAGCTGAATCATGTATATCACAAGTATTTGAAGCTAAACTATTCGTTTCGCATGGATACGAAGATAAGCCTTCCACTTCGCATGGATTTGAAGCTAACTCATGTGTTTCGCATGGATTTGAAGCTAACTCGTTTGTTTCGCATGCTGTTGAAGCTAAATCATGTATATCACAAGTATTTGAAGCTAAACCATTTGTATCGCATGGGATCGAAGATAAGCCTCCTACCTCGCATTGATTTGAAGCTAAATCATGTGTTTCGCATGGATTTGAAGCTAACTCGTTTGTTTCGCATGCTGTTGAAGCTAAATCATATATATCACAAGTATTTGAAGCTAAACCATTTGTTTCGCATGGATTCGAAGATAAGCCTTCTACTTCGCATTGATTTGATGCTAAATCATGTGTTTCGCATGGATTTAAAGCTAACTCGTTTGTTTCGCATGCAGTTGAAGCTGAATCATGTATATCACAAGTATTTGAAGCTAAACTATTCGTTTTGCATGGATACGAAGATAAGCCTTCCACTTCGCATTGATTTGAAGCTAACTCATGTGTTTCGCATGGATTTGAAGCTAACTCGTTTGTTTCGCATGCTGTTGAAGCTAAATCATGTATATCACAAGTATTTGAAGCTAAACCATTTGTTTCGCATGGATTCGAAGATAAGCCTTCTACATCGCATTGATTTTAATCTAAATCATGTGTTTCGCATGGATTTGAAGCTAACCCGTTAGTTTCGCATGCTGTTGTAGCTAAATCATGTACATCACATGTATTTGAAGCTAAACCATTTGTATCGCATCGAATCGAAGATAAGCCTCCTACTTCGCATTGTTTTGAAGCTAAATCATGTGTTCGCATGGATTTGAAGCTAACTCGTTTGATTCGCGAGCAGTTGAAGCTAAATCAAGTGTATCACAAGTATTTGAAGCTAAACCATTTGCTTCGCATGGATTCGAAGATCAGCCTTCTACTTCGCATTGATTTGAAGCTAAATCTTTTTTTCCGCATGGATTTTAAGCTAACTCGTTTGTTTCGCATGCAGTTGAAGCTAAATCATGTATATCACAAGTATTTGAAGCTAAACCATTTGTTTGGAATGGATTCGAAGATAAGCCTTCTACTTCGAATTGATTTTAATCTAAATCATGTGTTTCGCAAGGATTTGAAGCTAACTCGTTTGTTTCGCATGCAGTTGAAGCTGAATCATGTACATCACAAGTATTTGAAGCTAAACTATTCGTTTCGCATGGATTCGAAGCTAACTCGTTTGTTTCGCATGCAGTTGAAGCTAAACCACGTATATCACAAGTATTTGCAGCTAAACCATTTGTTTCGCATGGATACGAAGATAAGCCTTCTACTTCGCATTGATTTGATGCTAAATCATGTGTTTCGCATGGATTTGAAGCTAGCTCGTTTGTTTCGCATGCTGTTGAAGCTAAATCATGTATATCACAAGTATTTGAAGCTAAACCATTTGTATCGGATGGGATCGAAGATAAGCCTCCTACTTCGCATTGATTTGAATCTGAATCATGTGTTTCGCATGGATTTGAAGCTAACTCGTTTCTTTCGCATGCTGTTGAAGCTAAATCATGTATATCACAAGTATTTGAAGCTAAACCATTTGTATCGCATGGGATCGAAGATAAGCCTCCTACTTCGCACTGATTTGAAGCTAAATCATGTATATCACAAGTACTTGAAGCTAAACCATTTGTATCGCATGGGATCGAAGATAAGCCTCCTACTTCGCATTGATTTGAAGCCAAATCATGTGTTTCGCATGGATTTGAAGCTAACTCGTTTGTTTCGCATGCTGTTGAAGCTAAATCATATATATCACAAGTATTTGAAGCTAAACCATTTGTTTCGCATTTATTCGAAGCTAAGCCTTCTACTTCGCATTGATTTGAGGCGAAATCATGTGTTTCGCTTGGTTTTGAAGCTAACTCGTTTTTTTCGCATGCAGTTGTAGCTAAATCATGTATATCACAAGTATTTGAAGCTAAACCACTTGTTTCGCATGGATTCGAAGATAAGCCTTCTACTTCGCATTGATTTGATGCTAAATCATGTGTTTCGCATGGATTTGAAGCTAGCTCGTTTGTTTCGCATGCTGTTGAAGCTAAATCATGTATATCACAAGTATTTGAAGCTAAACCATTTGTATCGGATGGGATCGAAGATGAGCCTCCTACTTCGCATTGATTTGAGGCTAAATCATGTGTTTCGCTTGGTTTTGAAGCTAACTCGTTTTTTTCGCATGCAGTTGTAGCTAAATCATGTATGTCACAAGTATTTGAAGCTAAGCCATTTGTTTCGCATCGATTCGAAGATAAGCCTTCTACTTCGCATTGATTTTAATCTAAATCATGTGCTTCGCATGGATTTAAAGCTAACTCGTTTGTTTCGCATGCAGTTGAAGCTGAATCATGTATATCACAAGTATTTGAAGCTAAACTATTCGTTTCGCATGGATTCGAAGCTAACTCGTTTGTTTCGCATGCAGTTGAAGCTAAACCACGTATATCACAAGTATTTGCAGCTAAACCATTTGTTTCGCATGGATACGAAGATAAGCCTTCTACTTCGCATTGATTTGATGCTAAATCATGTGTTTCGCATGGATTTGAAGCTAGCTCGTTTGTTTCGCATGCTGTTGAAGCTAAATCATGTATATCACAAGTATTTGAAGCTAAACCATTTGTATCGGATGGGATCGAAGATAAGCCTCCTACTTCGCATTGATTTGAATCTGAATCATGTGTTTCGCATGGATTTGAAGCTAACTCGTTTCTTTCGCATGCTGTTGAAGCTAAATCATGTATATCACAAGTATTTGAAGCTAAACCATTTGTATCGCATGGGATCGAAGATAAGCCTCCTACTTCGCATTGATTTGAAGCTAAATCATGTGTTTCGCATGGATTTGAAGCTAACTCGTTTGTTTCGCCTGCTGTTGAAGCTAAATCATATATATCACAAGTATTTGAAGCTAAACCATTTGTTTCGCATTTATTCGAAGCTAAGCCTTCTACTTCGCATTGATTTGAAGCTAACTCATGTGTTTCGCATGGATTATAAGCTAACTCGTTTGTTTCGCATGCAGTTGAAGCTAAATCATGTATATCACAAGTATTTGAAGCTAAACCATTTGTTTCGCATGGATTCGAAGATAAGCCTTCTACATCGCATTGATTTTAATCTAAATCATGTGTTTCGCATGGATTTGAAGCTAACCCGTTAGTTTCGCATGCTGTTGTAGCTAAATCATGTACATCACATGTATTTGAAGCTAAACCATTTGTATCGCATCGAATCGAAGATAAGCCTCCTACTTCGCATTGTTTTGAAGCTAAATCATGTGTTCGCATGGATTTGAAGCTAACTCGTTTGATTCGCGAGCAGTTGAAGCTAAATCAAGTGTATCACAAGTATTTGAAGCTAAACCATTTGCTTCGCATGGATTCGAAGATCTGCCTTCTACTTCGCATTGATTTGAAGCTAAATCATGTTTTCCGCATGGATTTTAAGCTAACTCGTTTGTTTCGCATGCAGTTGAAGCTAAATCATGTATATCACAAGTATTTGAAGCTAAACCATTTGTTTGGAATGGATTCGAAGATAAGCCTTCTACTTCGCATTGATTTTAATCTAAATCATGTGTTTCGCAAGGATTTGAAGCTAACTCGTTTGTTTCGCATGCAGTTGAAGCTGAATCATGTACATCACAAGTATTTGAAGCTAAACTATTCGTTTCGCATGGATTCGAAGCTAACTCGTTTGTTTCGCATGCAGTTGAAGCTAAACCACGTATATCACAAGTATTTGCAGCTAAACCATTTGTTTCGCATGGATACGAAGATAAGCCTTCTACTTCGCATTGATTTGATGCTAAATCATGTGTGTCGCATGGATTTGAAGCTAGCTCGTTTGTTTCGCATGCTGTTGAAGCTAAATCATGTATATCACAAGTATTTGAAGCTAAACCATTTGTATCGGATGGGATCGAAGATAAGCCTCCTACTTCGCATGGATTTGAAGCTAACTCGTTTCTTTCGCATGCTGTTGAAGCTAAATCATGTATATCACAAGTATTTGAAGCTAAACCATTTGTATCGCATGGGATCGAAGATAAGCCTCCTACTTCGCACTGATTTGAAGCTAAATCATGTATATCACAAGTACTTGAAGCTAAACCATTTGTATCGCATGGGATCGAAGATAAGCCTCCTACTTCGCATTGATTTGAAGCCAAATCATGTGTTTCGCATGGATTTGAAGCTAACTCGTTTGTTTCGCATGCTGTTGAAGCTAAATCATGTATATCACAAGTATTTGAAGCTAAACCATTTGTATCGCATGGGATCGAAGATAAGCCTCCTACTTCGCATTGATTTGAAGCTAAATCATGTGTTTCGCATGGATTATAAGCTAACTCGTTTGTTTCGCATGCAGTTGAAGCTAAATCATGTATATCACAAGTATTTGAAGCTAAACCATTTGTTTCGCATGGATTCGAAGATAAGCCTTCTACATCGCATTGATTTTAATCTAAATCATGTGTTTCGCATGGATTTGAAGCTAACCCGATAGTTTCGCATGCTGTTGTAGCTAAATCATGTACATCACATGTATTTGAAGCTAAACCATTTGTATCGCATCGAATCGAAGATAAGCCTCCTACTTCGCATTGTTTTGAAGCTAAATCATGTGTTCGCATGGATTTGAAGCTAACTCGTTTGTTTCGCATGCTGTTGAAGCTAAATCATATATATCACAAGTATTTGAAGCTAAACCATTTGTTTCGCATTTATTCGAAGCTAAGCCTTCTACTTCGCATTGATTTGAGGCGAAATCATGTGTTTCGCTTGGTTTTGAAGCTAACTCGTTTTTTTCGCATGCAGTTGTAGCTAAATCATGTATATCACAAGTATTTGAAGCTAAACCACTTGTTTCGCATGGATTCGAAGATAAGCCTTCTACTTCGCATTGATTTGATGCTAAATCATGTGTTTCGCATGGATTTGAAGCTAGCTCGTTTGTTTCGCATGCTGTTGAAGCTAAATCATGTATATCACAAGTATTTGAAGCTAAACCATTTGTATCGGATGGGATCGAAGATAAGCCTCCTACTTCGCATTGATTTGAGGCTAAATCATGTGTTTCGCTTGGTTTTGAAGCTAACTCGTTTTTTTCGCATGCAGTTGTAGCTAAATCATGTATGTCACAAG
The DNA here is from genome assembly GCF_051020955.1 of Megalopta genalis. Classification (NCBI taxonomy): domain Eukaryota; kingdom Metazoa; phylum Arthropoda; class Insecta; order Hymenoptera; family Halictidae; genus Megalopta; species Megalopta genalis. The sequence continues at coordinate 47,710 of NW_027476646.1, forward strand.
TATTTGAAGCTAAGCCATTTGTTTCGCATCGATTCGAAGATAAGCCTTCTACTTCGCATTGATTTTAATCTAAATCATGTGCTTCGCATGGATTTAAAGCTAACTCGTTTGTTTCGCATGCAGTTGAAGCTGAATCATGTATATCACAAGTATTTGAAGCTAAACCATTTGTATCGGATGGGATCGAAGATAAGCCTCCTACTTCGCATTGATTTGAATCTGAATAATGTGTTTCGCATGGATTTGAAGCTAACTCGTTTCTTTCGCATGCTGTTGAAGCTAAATCATGTATATCACAAGTATTTGAAGCTAAACCATTTGTTACGCATGGATTCGAAGATCAGCCTTCTACTTAGCATTGATTTTATGCTAAATCATGTGTTTCGCATGGATTTGAAGCTAACTCGTTTGTTTCGCATGCTGTTGAATCTAAATCATGTATATCACAAGTATTTGAAGCTAAACCATTTGTATCGGATGGGATCGAAGATAAGCCTCCTACTTCGCATTGATTTGAATCTGAATCATGTGTTTCGCATGGATTTGAAGCTAACTCGTTTCTTTCGCATGCTGTTGAAGCTAAATCATGTATATCACAAGTATTTGAAGCTAAACCATTTGTATCGCATGGGATCGAAGATAAGCCTCCTACTTCGCATTGATTTGAAGCTAAATCATGTGTTTCGCATGGATTTGAAGCTAACTCTTTTGTTTCGCATGCTGTTGAAGCTAAATCATATATATCACAAGTATTTGAAGGTAAACCATTTGTTTCGCATTTATTCGAAGCTAAGCCTTCTACTTCGCATTGATTTGAGGCTAAATCATGTGTTTCGCATGGATTTGAAGCTAACTCGTTTGTTTCGCATGCTGTTGAATCTAAATCATGTATATCACAAGTATTTGAAGCTAAACCATTTGTTACGCATGGATTCGAAGATCAGCCTTCTACTTAGCATTGATTTTATGCTAAATCATGTGTTTCGCATGGATTTGAAGCTAACTCGTTTGTTTCGCATGCTGTTGAAGCTAAATCATGTATATCACAAGTATTTGAAGCTAAACCATTTGTATCGGATGGGATCGAAGATAAGCCTCCTACTTCGCATTGATTTGAATCTGAATAATGTGTTTCGCATGGATTTGAAGCTAACTCGTTTCTTTCGCATGCTGTTGAAGCTAAATCATGTATATCACAAGTATTTGAAGCTAAACCATTTGTATCGCATGGGATCGAAGATAAGCCTCCTACTTCGCATTGATTTGAAGCTAAATCATGTGTTTCGCATGGATTTGAAGCTAACTCGTTTGTTTCGCATGCTGTTGAAGCTAAATCATATATATCACAAGTATTTGAAGCTAAAACCATTTGTTTCGCATTTATTCAAAGCTAAGCCTTATACTTCGCATCGATTTGAGGCTAAATCATGTGTTTCGCTTGGTTTTGAAGCTAACTCGTTTCATTCGCATGCAGTTGTAGCTAAATCATGTATATCACAAGTATTTGAAGCTAAACCATTTGTTTCGCATGGATTCGAAGATAAGCCTTCTACTTCGCATTGATTTGACGCTAAATCATGTGTTTCGCATGGATTTGAAGCTATCTCGTTTGTTTCGCATGCTGTTGAAGCTAAATCATGTATATCACAAGAATTTGAAGCTAAACCATTTGTATCGGATGGGATCGAAGATAAGCCTCCTACTTCGCATTGATTTGAAGCTAAATCATGTGTTTCGCATGGATTTGAAGCTAACTCTTTTGTTTCGCATGCTGTTGAAGCTAAATCATATATATCACAAGTATTTGAAGGTAAACCATTTGTTTCGCATTTATTCGAAGCTAAGCCTTCTACTTCGCATTGATTTGAGGCTAAATCATGTGTTTCGCATGGATTTGAAGCTAACTCGTTTGTTTCGCATGCTGTTGAATCTAAATCATGTATATCACAAGTATTTGAAGCTAAACCATTTGTTACGCATGGATTCGAAGATCAGCCTTCTACTTAGCATTGATTTGATTCTAAATCATGTGTTTCGCATGGGTTTGAAGCTAACTCGTTTGTTTCGCATGCTGTTGAAGCTAAATCATGTATATCACAAGTATTTGAAGCTAAACCATTTGTATCGGATGGGATCGAAGATAAGCCTCCTACTTCGCATTGATTTGAATCTGAATCATGTGTTTCGCATGGATTTTAAGCTAGCTCGTTTGTTTCGCATGCAGTGGAAGCTAAATCATGTATATCACAAGTATATGCAGCTAACCCATTTGTTTCGCATGGATTCGAAGATAACCCTATTTACTTCGCATTGATTTGAAGCTAAATCATGTGTTTCGCATGGATTTGAATCTAACTCGTACATTTCGCATGCTGTTGAAGCTAAATCATGTATATCACAAGTATATGAAGCTGATCCATTTGTTTCGCATGGATTCGAAGATAAGCCTTCCACTTCGCATTGGTTTGACGCTAAATCATGTGTTTCGCATGGATTTGAAGCTAACTCGTTTGTATCGCATGCTGTTGAAGCTAAATCATATATATCACAAGTATTTGAAGCTAAACCATTTGTTTCGCATTTATTCGAAGCTAAGCCTTCTACTTCGCATTGATTTGAGGCTAAATCATGTGTATCGCATGGATTTTAAGCTAGCTCGTTTGTTTCGCATGCAGTGGAAGCTAAATCATGTATATCACAAGTATTTGCAGCTAACCCATTTGTTTCGCATGGATTCGAAGATAACCCTATTTACTTCGCATTGATTTGAAGCTAAATCATATGTTTCGCATGGATTTGAATCTAACTCGTACATTTCGCATGCTGTTGAAGCTAAATCATGTATATCACAAGTATATGAAGCTGATCCATTTGTTTCGCATGGATTCGAAGATAAGCCTTCCACTTCGCATTGGTTTGACGCTAAATCATGTGTTTCGCATGGATTTGAATCTAACTCGTTTGTTTCGCATGCTGTTGAAGCTAAATCATGTATATCACGAGTATTTGAAGCTAAACCATTTGCTTCGCATGGATTCGAAGATAACCCTTCTAATTCGCATTGATTTGAGGCTAAATCATGTGTTTCGCTTGGATTTGAAGCTAACTCGTTTTTTTCGCAAGTAGTTGAAGCTAAATCATGCATATCACAAGTATTTGAAGCTAAACCATTTGGTTCGCATTTATTCGAAGCTAAGCCATCCACTTCGCATTGATTTGAGGCTAAATCATGTGTGTCGCATGGATTTGAAGCTAACTCGTTTGTTTCGCATGCAGTTGAAGCTGAATCATGTATATCACAAGTATTTGAAGCTAAACTATTCGTTTCGCATGGATTCGAAGATAAGCCTTCCACTTCGCATTGATTTGAATATAAATCATGTGTTTCGCTTGGATTTGAAGCTAACTCGTTTGTTTCGCATGCTGTTGAAGCTAAATCATGCATATCACAAGTATTTGAAGCTAAACCATTTGTTACGCATGGATTCGAAGATCAGCCTTCTACTTCGCATTGATTTGAAGCTAAATCATGTGTTTCGCATGGATTATAAGATAACACGTTTGTTTCGCATGCAGTTGAAGCTGAATCATGTATATCACAAGTATTTGAAGCTAAACCATTTGTATCGGATGGGATCGAAGATAAGCCCCCTACTTCGCATTGATTTGAATCTGAATCATGTGTTTCGCATGGATTTGAAGCTAACTCGTTTGTTTCGCATGCTGTTGAAGCTAAATCATATATATCACAAGTATTTGAAGCTAAACCATTTGTTTCGCATTTATTCGAAGCTAAGCCTTCTACTTCGCATTGATTTGAGGCTAAATCATGTGTATCGCATGGATTTTAAGCTAGCTCGTTTGTTTCGCATGCAGTGGAAGCTAAATCATGTATATCACAAGTATTTGCAGCTAACCCATTTGTTTCGCATGGATTCGAAGATAACCCTATTTACTTCGCATTGATTTGAAGCTAAATCATGTGTTTCGCATGGATTTGAATCTAACTCGTACATTTCGCATGCTGTTGAAGCTAAATCATGTATATCACAAGTATATGAAGCTGATCCATTTGTTTCGCATGGATTCGAAGATAAGCCTTCCGCTTCGCATTGATTTGATGCTAAATCATGTGTTTCGCATGGATTTGAATCTAACTCGTTTGTTTCTCATGCTGTTGAAGCTAAATCATGTATATCACGAGTATTTGAAGCTAAACCATTTGCTTCGCATGGATTCGAAGATAACCCTTCTAATTCGCATTGATTTGAGGCTAAATCATGTGTTTCGCTTGGATTTGATGCTAACTCGTTTTTTTCGCTAGTAGTTGAAGCTAAATCATGCATATCACAAGTATTTGAAGCTAAACCATTTGGTTCGCATTTATTCGAAGATAAGCCTTCCACTTCGCATTGATTTGAATATAAATCATGTGTTTCGCTTGGATTTGAAGCTAACTCGTTTGTTTCGCATGCTGTTGAAGCTAAATCATGCATATCACAAGTATTTGAAGCTAAACCATTTGTTACGCATGGATTCGAAGATCAGCCTTCTACTTCGCATTGATTTGAAGCTAAATCATGTGTTTCGCATGGATTATAAGATAACTCGTTTGTTTCGCATGCAGTTGAAGCTGAATCATGTATATCACAAGTATTTGAAGCTAAACTATTCGTTTCGCATGGATTCGAAGATAAGCATACCACGTCGCATTGATTTGATGCTAAATCATGTGTTTCGCATGGATTTGAAGCTAACTCGTTTGTTTCGCATGCTGTTGAAGCTAACTCAAGTGGATCACAAGTATTTGAAGCTAAACCATTTGCTTCGCATGGATTCGAAGATTAGCCTTCTACTTCGCATTGATTTGATGCTAAATCATGTGTTTCACATGGATTTGAAGCTAACTCGTTTGTTTCGCATGCTGTTGAAGCTAAATCATGTACATCACATGTATTTGAAGCTAAACCATTTGTATCGCATGGAATCGAAGATAAGCCTCCTACTTCGCATTGATTTGAAGCTAAATCATGTGTTCGCATGGATTTGAAGCTAACTTGTTTGATTCGCGAGCAGTTGAAGCTAAATCATGTATATCACAAGTATTTGAAGCTAAACCATTTGTATCGCACGGGATCGAAGATAAGCATCCTACTTCGCATTGATTTGAGGCTAAATCATGTGTTTCGCTTGGATTTGAAGCTAACTCGTTTTTTTCGCTAGTAGTTGAAGCTAAATCATATATATCACAAGTATTTGAAGCTAAACCATTTGTTTTGCATTTATTCGAAGCTAAGCCTTCTACTTCGCATTGATTTGAGGCTAAATCATGTGTTTCGCTTGGTTTTGAAGCTAACTCGTTTTTTTCGCATGCAGTTGTAGCTAAATCATGTATATCACAAGTATTTGAAGCTAAACTATTCGTTTCGCATGGAGTCGAAGATAAGCATTCCACTTCGCATTGATTTGAATATAAATCATGTGTTTCGCTTGGTTTTGAAGCTAACTCGTTATTTTCGCATGCAGTTGTAGCTAAATCATGTATATCACAAGTATTTGTAGCTAATCCATTTGTTTCGCATGGATTCGAAGATAAGCCTTCTACTTCGCATTGATTTTAATCTAAATCATGTGTTTCGCTTGGTTTTGAAGCTAACTCGTTTTTTTCGCATGCAGTTGTAGCTAAATCATGTATATCACAAGTATTTGAAGCTAATCCATTTGTTTCGCATGGATTCGAAGATAAGCCTCCTACTTCGCATTGATTTGAAGCTAAATCATGTGTTTCGCACGGATTTGAAGCTAACTAGTTTGTTTTGCATGCTGTTGAAGCTAAATCATGTATATCACAAGTATTTGAAGCTAAACCATTTGCAACGCATGGATTCGAAGATCAGCCTTCTACTTCGCATTGATTTGATGCTAAATCATGTGTTTCGCATGGATTTGAAGCTAACTCTTTTGTTTCGCATGCTGTTGAAGCTAAATCATATATATCACAAGTATTTGAAGGTAAACCATTTGTTTCGCCTTTATTCGAAGCTAAGCCTTCTACTTCGCATTGATTTGAGGCTAAATCATGTGTTTCGCATGGATTTGAAGCTAACTCTTTTGTTTCGCATGCTGTTGAAGCTAAATCATATATATCACAAGTATTTGAAGGTAAACCATTTGTTTCGCCTTTATTCGAAGCTAAGCCTTCTACTTCGCATTGATTTGAGGCTAAATCATTTGTTTCGCTTGGTTTTGAAGCTAACTCGTTTTTTTCACATGCTGTTGAAGCTAAATCATGTATATCACAAGTATTTGAAGCTAAACCATTTGTTTCGCATTTATTCGAAGCTAAGCCTCCTACTTCGCATTGATTTGGGGCTAAATCATGTGTTTCGCATGGATTTGAAGCTAACTCTTTTTGTTCGCATGCTGTTGAAGCTATATCATATATATCACAAGTATTTGAAGCTAAACCATTTGTTTCGCATTTATTCGAAGCTAAGCCTTCTACTTCGCATTGATTTGAGGCTAAATCATTTGTTTCGCTTGGTTTTGAAGCTAACTCGTTTTTTTCACATGCTGTTGAAGCTAAATCATGTATATCACAAGTATTTGAAGCTATATCATACGTTTCGCATGGATTCCAAGACAACCCTTCTAATTCGCATTGATTTGAAGCTAAATCATGTGTTTCGCATGGATTTGAAGCTAACTCGTTTGTTTCGCATGCTGTTGAAGCTAAATCATGTATATCACAAATATTTGAAGCTAAACCATTTGTTACGCATGGATTCGAAGATCAGCCTTCTACTTAGCATTGATTTGATGCTAAATCATGTGTTTCGCATGGATTTGAAGCTAACTCGTTTCTTTCGCATGCTGTTGAAGCTAAATCATGTATATCACAAGTATTTGAAGCTAAACCATTTGTATCGCATGGGATCGAAGATAAGCCTCCTACTTCGCATTGATTTGAAGCTAAATCATGTGTTTCGCATGGATTTGAAGCTAACTCGTTTGTTTCGCATGCTGTTGAAGCTAAATCATATATATCACAAGTATTTGAAGCTAAACCATTTGTTTCGCATTTATTCGAAGCTATGGCTTCTACTTCGCATTGATTTGAGGCTAAATCATTTGTTTCGCTTGGTTTTGAAGCTAACTCGTTTTTTTCACGTGCTGTTGAAGCTAAATCATGTATATCACAAGTATTTGAAGCTATATCATACGTTTCGCATGGATTCCAAGACAACCCTTCTAATTCGCATTGATTTGAAGCTAAATCATGTGTTTCGCATGGATTTGAAGCTAACTCGTTTGTTTCGCATGCTGTTGAAGCTAAATCATGTATATCACAAATATTTGAAACTAAACCATTTGTTACGCATGGATTCGAAGATCAGCCTTCTACTTAGCATTGATTTGATGCTAAATCATGTGTTTCGCATGGATTTGAAGCTAACTCGTTTATTTCGCATGCTGTTGAAGCTAAATCATGTATATCACAAGTATTTGAAGCTAAACCATTTGTATCGGATGGGATCGAAGATAAGCCTCCTACTTCGCATTGATTTGAATCTGAATCATGTATTTCGCATGGATTTGAAGCTAACTCGTTTCTTTCGCATGCTGTTGAAGCTAAATCATGTATATCACAAGTATTTGAAGCTAAACCATTTGTATCGCATGGGATCGAAGATAAGCCTCCTACTTCGCATTGATTTGAAGCTAAATCATGTGTTTCGCATGGATTTGAAGCTAACTCGTTTGTTTCGCATGCTGTTGAAGCTAAATCATATATATCACAAGTATTTGAAGCTAAACCATTTGTTTCGCATTTATTCGAAGCTATGGCTTCTACTTCGCATTGATTTGAGGCTAAATCATGTGTTTCGCTTGGTTTTGAAGCTAACTCGTTTCTTTCGCATGCTGTTGAAGCTAAATCATGTATATCACAAGTATTTGAAGCTAAACCATTTGTATCGCATGGGATCGAAGATAAGCCTCCTACTTCGCATTGATTTGAATCTGAATCATGTGTTTCGCATGGATTTGAAGCTAACTCGTTTGTTTCGCATGCTGTTGAAGCTAAATCATATATATCACAAGTATTTGAAGCTAAACCATTTGTTTCGCATTTATTCGAAGCTAAGCCTTCTACTTCGCATTGATTTGAGGCTAAATCATGTGTATCGCATGGATTTTAAGCTAGCTCGTTTGTTTCGCATGCAGTGGAAGCTAAATCATGTATATCACAAGTATTTGCAGCTAACCCATTTGTTTCGCATGGATTCGAAGATAACCCTATTTACTTCGCATTGATTTGAAGCTAAATCATGTGTTTCGCATGGATTTGAAGCTAACTCGTTTGTTTCGCATGCTGTTGAAGCTAAATCATGTATATCACAAATATTTGAAGCTAAACCATTTGTTACGCATGGATTCGAAGATCAGCCTTCTACTTAGCATTGATTTGATGCTAAATCATGTGTTTCGCATGGATTTGAAGCTAACTCGTTTATTTCGCATGCTGTTGAAGCTAAATCATGTATATCACAAGTATTTGAAGCTAAACCATTTGTATCGGATGGGATCGAAGATAAGCCTCCTACTTCGCATTGATTTGAATCTGAATCATGTATTTCGCATGGATTTGAAGCTAACTCGTTTCTTTCGCATGCTGTTGAAGCTAAATCATGTATATCACAAGTATTTGAAGCTAAACCATTTGTATCGCATGGGATCGAAGATAAGCCTCCTACTTCGCATTGATTTGAAGCTAAATCATGTGTTTCGCATGGATTTGAAGCTAACTCGTTTGTTTCGCATGCTGTTGAAGCTAAATCATATATATCACAAGTATTTGAAGCTAAACCATTTGTTTCGCATTTATTCGAAGCTATGGCTTCTACTTCGCATTGATTTGAGGCTAAATCATGTGTTTCGCTTGGTTTTGAAGCTAACTCGTTTCTTTCGCATGCTGTTGAAGCTAAATCATGTATATCACAAGTATTTGAAGCTAAACCATTTGTATCGCATGGGATCGAAGATAAGCCTCCTACTTCGCATTGATTTGAATCTGAATCATGTGTTTCGCATGGATTTGAAGCTAACTCGTTTGTTTCGCATGCTGTTGAAGCTAAATCATATATATCACAAGTATTTGAAGCTAAACCATTTGTTTCGCATTTATTCGAAGCTAAGCCTTCTACTTCGCATTGATTTGAGGCTAAATCATGTGTATCGCATGGATTTTAAGCTAGCTCGTTTGTTTCGCATGCAGTGGAAGCTAAATCATGTATATCACAAGTATTTGCAGCTAACCCATTTGTTTCGCATGGATTCGAAGATAACCCTATTTACTTCGCATTGATTTGAAGCTAAATCATGTGTTTCGCATGGATTTGAATCTAACTCGTACATTTCGCATGCTGTTGAAGCTAAATCATGTATATCACAAGTATATGAAGCTGATCCATTTGTTTCGCATGGATTCGAAGATAAGCCTTCCGCTTCGCATTGATTTGATGCTAAATCATGTGTTTCGCATGGATTTGAATCTAACTCGTTTGTTTCTCATGCTGTTGAAGCTAAATCATGTATATCACGAGTATTTGAAGCTAAACCATTTGCTTCGCATGGATTCGAAGATAACCCTTCTAATTCGCATTGATTTGAGGCTAAATCATGTGTTTCGCTTGGATTTGATGCTAACTCGTTTTTTTCGCTAGTAGTTGAAGCTAAATCATGCATATCACAAGTATTTGAAGCTAAACCATTTGGTTCGCATTTATTCGAAGATAAGCCTTCCACTTCGCATTGATTTGAATATAAATCATGTGTTTCGCTTGGATTTGAAGCTGACTCGTTTGTTTCGCATGCTGTTGAAGCTAAATCATGCATATCACAAGTATTTGAAGCTAAACCATTTGTTACGCATGGATTCGAAGATCAGCCTTCTACTTCGCATTGATTTGAAGCTAAATCATGTGTTTCGCATGGATTATAAGATAACTCGTTTGTTTCGCATGCAGTTGAAGCTGAATCATGTATATCACAAGTATTTGAAGCTAAACTATTCGTTTCGCATGGATTCGAAGATAAGCATTCCACGTCGCATTGATTTGATGCTAAATCATGTGTTTCGCATGGATTTGAAGCTAACTCGTTTGTTTCGCATGCTGTTGAAGCTAACTCAAGTGGATCACAAGTATTTGAAGCTAAACCATTTGCTTCGCATGGATTCGAAGATTAGCCTTCTACTTCGCATTGATTTGATGCTAAATCATGTGTTTCACATGGATTTGAAGCTAACTCGTTTGTTTCGCATGCTGTTGAAGCTAAATCATGTACATCACATGTATTTGAAGCTAAACCATTTGTATCGCATGGAATCGAAGATAAGCCTCCTACTTCGCATTGATTTGAAGCTAAATCATGTGTTCGCATGGATTTGAAGCTAACTTGTTTGATTCGCGAGCAGTTGAAGCTAAATCATGTATATCACAAGTATTTGAAGCTAAACCATTTGTATCGCACGGGATCGAAGATAAGCATCCTACTTCGCATTGATTTGAAGCTAAATCATGTGTTTCGCATGGATTTGAAGCTAACTCGTTTGTTTCGCATGCTGTTGAAGCTAAATCATATATATCACAAGTATTTGAAGCTAAACCATTTGTTTTGCATTTATTCGAAGCTAAGCCTTCTACTTCGCATTGATTTGAGGCTAAATCATGTGTTTCGCTTGGTTTTGAAGCTAACTCGTTTTTTTCGCATGCAGTTGTAGCTAAATCATGTATATCACAAGTATTTGAAGGTAAACCATTTGTTTCGCATGGATTCGAAGATAAGCCTTCTACTTCGCATTGATTTGATGCTAAATCATGTGTTTCGCATGGATGTGAATCTAACTCGTTTGTTTCGCATGCTGTTGAAGCTAAATCATGTATATCACGAGTATTTGAAGCTATATCATTTGTTTCGCATGGATTCGAAGATAACCCTTCTAATTCGCATTGATTTGAGGCTAAATCATGTGTTTCGCTTGGATTTGAAGCTAACTCGTTTTTTTCGCTAGTAGTTGAAGCTAAATCATGCATATCACAAGTATTTGAAGCTAAACCATTTGGTTCGCATTTATTCGAAGCTAAGCCATCCACTTCGCATTGATTTGAGGCTAAATCATGTGTTTCGCTTGGTTTTGAAGCTAACTCGTTTTTTTCGCATGCAGTTGTAGCTAAATCATGTATATCACAAGTATTTGAAGCTAAACTATTCGTTTCGCATGGAGTCGAAGATAAGCATTCCACTTCGCATTGATTTGAATATAAATCATGTGTTTCGCTTGGTTTTGAAGCTAACTCGTTATTTTCGCATGCAGTTGTAGCTAAATCATGTATATCACAAGTATTTGTAGCTAATCCATTTGTTTCGCATGGATTCGAAGATAAGCCTTCTACTTCGCATTGATTTTAATCTAAATCATGTGTTTCGCTTGGTTTTGAAGCTAACTCGTTTTTTTCGCATGCAGTTGTAGCTAAATCATGTATATCACAAGTATTTGAAGCTAATCCATTTGTTTCGCATGGATTCGAAGATAAGCCTCGTACTTCGCATTGATTTGAAGCTAAATCATGTGTTTCGCACGGATTTGAAGCTAACTAGTTTGTTTTGCATGCTGTTGAAGCTAAATCATGTATATCACAAGTATTTGAAGCTAAACCATTTGCAACGCATGGATTCGAAGATCAGCCTTCTACTTCGCATTGATTTGATGCTAAATCATGTGTTTCGCATGGATTTGAAGCTAACTCTTTTGTTTCGCATGCTGTTGAAGCTAAATCATATATATCACAAGTATTTGAAGGTAAACCATTTGTTTCGCCTTTATTCGAAGCTAAGCCTTCTACTTCGCATTGATTTGAGGCTAAATCATGTGTTTCGCATGGATTTGAAGCTAACTCTTTTGTTTCGCATGCTGTTGAAGCTAAATCATATATATCACAAGTATTTGAAGGTAAACCATTTGTTTCGCCTTTATTCGAAGCTAAGCCTTCTACTTCGCATTGATTTGAGGCTAAATCATTTGTTTCGCTTGGTTTTGAAGCTAACTCGTTTTTTTCACATGCTGTTGAAGCTAAATCATGTATATCACAAGTATTTGAAGCTAAACCATTTGTTTCGCATTTATTCGAAGCTAAGCCTCCTACTTCGCATTGATTTGGGGCTAAATCATGTGTTTCGCATGGATTTGAAGCTAACTCTTTTTGTTCGCATGCTGTTGAAGCTATATCATATATATCACAAGTATTTGAAGCTAAACCATTTGTTTCGCATTTATTCGAAGCTAAGCCTTCTACTTCGCATTGATTTGAGGCTAAATCATTTGTTTCGTTTGGTTTTGAAGCTAACTCGTTTTTTTCACATGCTGTTGAAGCTAAATCATGTATATCACAAGTATTTGAAGCTATATCATACGTTTCGCATGGATTCCAAGACAACCCTTCTAATTCGCATTGATTTGAAGCTAAATCATGTGTTTCGCATGGATTTGAAGCTAACTCGTTTGTTTCGCATGCTGTTGAAGCTAAATCATGTATATCACAAATATTTGAAGCTAAACCATTTGTTACGCATGGATTCGAAGATCAGCCTTCTACTTAGCATTGATTTGATGCTAAATCATGTGTTTCGCATGGATTTGAAGCTAACTCGTTTATTTCGCATGCTGTTGAAGCTAAATCATGTATATCACAAGTATTTGAAGCTAAACCATTTGTATCGGATGGGATCGAAGATAAGCCTCCTACTTCGCATTGATTTGAATCTGAATCATGTATTTCGCATGGATTTGAAGCTAACTCGTTTCTTTCGCATGCTGTTGAAGCTAAATCATGTATATCACAAGTATTTGAAGCTAAACCATTTGTATCGCATGGGATCGAAGATAAGCCTCCTACTTCGCATTGATTTGAAACTAAATCATGTGTTTCGCATGGATTTGAAGCTAACTCGTTTGTTTCGCATGCTGTTGAAGCTAAATCATATATATCACAAGTATTTGAAGCTAAACCATTTGTTTCGCATTTATTCGAAGCTATGGCTTCTACTTCGCATTGATTTGAGGCTAAATCATGTGTTTCGCTTGGTTTTGAAGCTAACTCGTTTTTTTCGCATGCAGTTGTAGCTAAATCATGTATATCACAAGTATTTGAAGCTAAACCATTTGTTTCGCATGGATTCGAAGATAAGCCTTCTACTTCGCATTGATTTGATGCTAAATCATGTGTTTCGCATGGATTTGAAGCTAGCTCGTTTGTTTCGCATGCTGTTGAAGCTAAATCATGTATATCACAAGTATTTGAAGCTAAACCATTTGTATCGGATGGGATCGAAGATAAGCCTCCTACTTCGCATTGATTTGAAGCTAAATCATGTGTTTCGCATGGATTTGAAGCTAACTCTTTTGTTTCGCATGCTGTTGAAGCTAAATCATATATATCACAAGTATTTGAAGGTAAACCATTTGTTTCGCATTTATTCGAAGCTAAGCCTTCTACTTCGCATTGATTTGAGGCTAAATCATGTGTTTCGCATGGATTTGAAGCTAACTCGTTTGTTTCGCATGCTGTTGAAGCTAAATCATATATATCACAAGTATTTGAAGCTAAACCATTTGTTTCGCATTTATTCGAAGCTAAGCCTTCTACTTCGCATTGATTTGAGGCTAAATCATTTGTTTCGCTTGGTTTTGAAGCTAACTCGTTTTTTTCACATGCTGTTGAAGCTAAATCATGTATATCACAAGTATTTGAAGCTAAACCATTTGTTTCGCATTTATTCGAAGCTAAGCCTTCTACTTCGCATTGATTTGAGGCTAAATCATGTGTTTCGCATGGATTTGAAGCTAACTCTTTTTTTTCGCATGCTGTTGAAGCTATATCATATATATCACAAGTATTTGAAGCTAAACCATTTGTTTCGCATTTATTCGAAGCTAAGCCTTCTACTTCGCATTGATTTGAGGCTAAATCATTTGTTTCGCTTGGTTTTGAAGCTAACACGTTTTTTTCACATGCTGTTGAAGCTATATCATATATATCACAAGTATTTGAAGCTAAACCATTTGTTTCGCATTTATTCGAAGCTAAGCCTTCTAATTCGCATTGATTTGAGGCTAAATCATGTGTTTCGCTTGGATTTGAAGCTAACTGGTTTTTTTCGCTAGTAGTTGAAGCTAAATCATGCATATCACAAGTATTTGAAGCTAAACCATTTGGTTCGCATTTATTCGAAGCTAAGCCATCCACTTCGCATTGATTTGAGGCTAAATCATGTGTTTCGCATGGATTTGAAGCTAACTCGTTTGTTTCGCATGCAGTTGAAGCTGAATCATGTATATCACAAGTATTTGAAGCTAAACTATTCGTTTCGCATGGATTCGAAGATAAGCCTTCCACTTCGCATTGATTTGAATATAAATCATATGTTTCGCATGGATTATAAGATAACTCGTTTGTTTCGCATGCAGTTGAAGCTGAATCATGTATATCACAAGTATTTGAAGCTAAACCATTTGTATCGGATGGGATCGAAGATAAGCCTCCTACTTCGCATTGATTTGAATCTGAATCATGTGTTTCGCATGGATTTGAAGCTAACTCGTTTGTTTCGTATGCTGTGGAAGCTAAATCATATATCTCACAAGTATTTGTAGCTAAACCATTTGTTTCGCATTTATTCGAAGCTAAGCCTTCTACTTCGCATTGATTTGAGGCTAAATCATGTGTATCGCATGGATTTTAAGCTAGCTCGTTTGTTTCGCATGCAGTGGAAGCTAAATCATGTATATCACAAGTATTTGCAGCTAACCCATTTGTTTCGCATGGATTCGAAGATAACCCTATTTACTTCGCATTGATTTGAAGCTAAATCATGTGTTTCGCATGGATTTGAATCTAACTCGTACATTTCGCATGCTGTTGAAGCTAAATCATGTATATCACAAGTATATGAAGCTGATCCATTTGTTTCGCATGGATTCGAAGATAAGCCTTCCGCTTCGCATTGATTTGATGCTAAATCATGTGTTTCGCATGGATTTGAATCTAACTCGTTTGTTTCTCATGCTGTTGAAGCTAAATCATGTATATCACGAGTATTTGAAGCTAAACCATTTGCTTCGCATGGATTCGAAGATAACCCTTCAAATTCGCATTGATTTGAGGCTAAATCATGTGTTTCGCTTGGATTTGATGCTAACTCGTTTTTTCGCTAGTAGTTGAAGCTAAATCATGCATATCACAAGTATTTGAAGCTAAACCATTTGGTTCGCATTTATTCGAAGATAAGCCTTCCACTTCGCATTGATTTGAATATAAATCATGTGTTTCGCTTGGATTTGAAGCTAACTCGTTTGTTTCGCATGCTGTTGAAGCTAAATCATGCATATCACAAGTATTTGAAGCTAAACCATTTGTTACGCATGGATTCGAAGATCAGCCTTCTACTTCGCATTGATTTGAAGCTAAATCATGTGTTTCGCATGGATTATAAGATAACTCGTTTGTTTCGCATGCAGTTGAAGCTGAATCATGTATATCACAAGTATTTGAAGCTAAACTATTCGTTTCGCGTGGATTCGAAGATAAGCATTCCACTTCGCATTGATTTGATGCTAAATCATGTGTTTCGCATGGATTTGAAGCTAACTCGTTTGTTTCGCATGCTGTTGAAGCTAACTCAAGTGGATCACAAGTATTTGAAGCTAAACCATTTGCTTCGCATGGATTCGAAGATTAGCCTTCTACTTCGCATTGATTTGATGCTAAATCATGTGTTTCACATGGATTTGAAGCTAACTCGTTTGTTTCGCATGCTGTTGAAGCTAAATCATGTACATCACATGTATTTGAAGCTAAACCATTTGTATCGCATGGAATCGAAGATAAGCCTCCTACTTCGCATTGATTTGAAGCTAAATCATGTGTTCGCATGGATTTGAAGCTAACTTGTTTGATTCGCGAGCAGTTGAAGCTAAATCATGTATATCACAAGTATTTGAAGCTAAACCATTTGTATCGCATGGGATCGAAGATAAGCCTCCTACTTCGCATTGATTTGAAGCTAAATCATGTGTTTCGCATGGATTTGAAGCTAACTCGTTTGTTTCGCATGCTGTTGAAGCTAAATCATATATATCACAAGTATTTGAAGCTAAACCATTTGTTTCGCATTTATTCGAAGCTAAGCCTTCTACTTCGCATTGATTTGAGGCTAAATCATGTGTTTCGCTTGGTTTTGAAGCTAACTCGTTTTTTTCGCATGCAGTTGTAGCTAAATCATGTATATCACAAGTATTTGAAGGTAAACCATTTGTTTCGCATGGATTCGAAGATAAGCCTTCTACTTCGCATTGATTTGATGCTAAATCATGTGTTTCGCATGGATTTGAAGCTAACTCTTTTGTTTCGCATGCTGTTGAAGCTAAATCATATATATCACAAGTATTTGAAGGTAAACGATTTGTTTCGCATTTATTCGAAGCTAAGCCTTCTACTTCGCATTGATTTGAGGCTAAATCATGTGTTTCGCATGGATTTGAAGCTAACTCGTTTGTTTCGCATGCTGTTGAATCTAAATCATGTCTATCACAAGTATTTGAAGCTAAACCATTTGTTACGCATGGATTCGAAGATCAGCCTTCCACTTAGCATTGATTTGATTCTAAATCATGTGTTTCGCATGGATTTGAAGCTAACTCGTTTGTTTCGCATGCTGTTGAAGCTAAATCATGTATATCACAAGTATTTGAAGCTAAACCATTTGTATCGGATGGGATCGAAGATAAGCCTCCTACTTCGCATTGATTTGAATCTGAATCATGTGTTTCGCATGGATTTGAAGCTAACTCGTTTATTTCGCATGCTGTTGAAGCTAAATCATATATATCACAAGTATTTGAAGCTAAACCATTTGTTTCGCATTTATTCGAAGCTAAGCCTTCTACTTCGCATTGATTTGAGGCTAAATCATGTGTATCGCATGGATTTTAAGCTAGCTCGTTTGTTTCGCATGCAGTGGAAGCTAAATCATGTATATCACAAGTATTTGTAGCTAACCCATTTGTTTCGCATGGATTCGAAGATAACCCTATTTACTTCGCATTGATTTGAAGCTAAATCATGTGTTTCGCATGGATTTGAATCTAACTCGTACATTTCGCATGCTGTTGAAGCTAAATCATGTATATCACAAGTATATGAAGCTGATCCATTTGTTTCGCATGGATTCGAAGATAAGCCTTCCACTTCGCATTGATTTGATGCTAAATCATGTGTTTCGCATGGATTTGAATCTAACTCGTTTGTTTCGCATGCTGTTGAAGCTAAATCATGTATATCACGAGTATTTGAAGCTAAACTATTCGTTTCGCATGGATTCGAAGATAAGCCTTCCACTTCGCATTGATTTGAATATAAATCATGTGTTTCGCTTGGATTTGAAGCTAACTCGTTTGTTTCGCATGCTGTTGAAGCTAAATCATGTATATCACAAGTATTTGAAGCTATATCATACGTTTCGCATAGATTCCAAGATAACCCTTCTAATTCGCATTGATTTGAATCAAAATCATGTGTTTCGCATGGATTTGAAGCTAACTCGTTTGTTTCGCATGCTGTTGAAGCTAAATCAGGTATATCACAAGTATTTGAAGCTATACCATTTGTTACGCATGGATTCGAAGCTAAGCCTTCTACTTCGCATTGATTTGATGCTAAGTCATTTGTTTCGCATGGATTTGAATCTAACTCGTTTGTTTCGCATGCTGTTGAAGCTAAATCATGCATATCACAAGTATTTGAAGCTAAACCATTTGTTACGCATGGATTCGAAGATCAGCCTTCTACTTCGCATTGATTTGAAGCTATATCATGTGTTTCGCATGGATTATAAGATAACTCGTTTGTTTCGCATGCAGTTGAAGCTGAATCATGTATATCACAAGTATTTGAAGCTAAACTATTCGTTTCGCATGGATTCGAAGATAAGCATTCCACTTCTCATTGATTTGATGCTAAATCATGTGTTTCGCATGGATTTGAAGCTAACTCGTTTGTTTCGCATGCTGTTGAAGCTAACTCAAGTGGATCACAAGTATTTGAAGCTAAACCATTTGCTTCGCATGGATTCGAAGATTAGCCTTCTACATCGCATTGATTTGATGCTAAATCATGTGTTTCGCATGGATTTGAAGCTAACTCGTTTGTTTCGCATGCTGTTGAAGCTAAATCATGTACATCACATGTATTTGAAGCTAAACCATTTGTATCGGATGGGATCGAAGATAAGCCTCCTACTTCGCATTGATTTGAAGCTAAATCATGTGATTCGCATGGATTTGAAGCTAACTCTTTTGTTTCGCATGCTGTTGAAGCTAAATCATATATATCACAAGTATTTGAAGGTAAACCATTTGTTTCGCATTTATTCGAAGCTAAGCCTTCTACTTCGCATTGATTTGAGGCTAAATCATGTGTTTCGCATGGATTTGAAGCTCACTCGTTTGTTTCGCATGCTGTTGAATCTAAATCATGTATATCACAAGTATTTGAAGCTAAACCATTTGTTACGCATGGATTCGAAGATCAGCCTTCTACTTAGCATTGATTTGATTCTAAATCATGTGTTTCGCATGGATTTGAAGCTAACTCGTTTGTTTCGCATGCTGTTGAAGCTAAATCATGTATATCACAAGTATTTGAAGCTAAACCATTTGTATCGGATGGGATCGAAGATAAGCCTCCTACTTCGCATTGATTTGAAGCTAAATCATGTGTTCGCATGGATTTGAAGCTAACTTGTTTGATTCGCGAGCAGTTGAAGCTAAATCATGTATATCACAAGTATTTGAAGCTAAACCATTTATATCGCATGGGATCGAAGATAAGCCTCCTACTTCGCATTGATTTGAAGCTAAATCATGTGTTTCGCATGGATTTGAAGCTAACTCGTTTGTTTCGCATGCTGTTGAAGCTAAATCATATATATCACAAGTATTTGAAGCTAAACCATTTGTTTCGCATTTATTCGAAGCTAAGCCTTCTACTTCGCATTGATTTGAGGCTAAATCATGTGTTTCGCTTGGTTTTGAAGCTAACTCGTTTGTTTCGCATGCTGTTGAATCTAAATCATGTATATCACAAGTATTTGAAGCTAAACCATTTGTTACGCATGGATTCGAAGATCAGCCTTCTACTTAGCATTGATTTGATTCTAAATCATGTGTTTCGCATGGATTTGAAGCTAACTCGTTTGTTTCGCATGCTGTTGAAGCTAAATCATGTATATCACAAGTATTTGAAGCTATATCATACGTTTCGCATAGATTCCAAGATAACCCTTCTAATTCGCATTGATTTGAATCAAAATCATGTGTTTCGCATGGATTTGAAGCTAACTCGTTTGTTTCGCATGCTGTTGAAGCTAAATCATGTATATCACAAGTATTTGAAGCTATACCATTTGTTACGCATGGATTCGAAGCTAAGCCTTCTACTTCGCATTGATTTGATGCTAAGTCATTTGTTTCGCATGGATTTGAATCTAACTCGTTTGTTTCGCATGCTGTTGAAGCTAAATCATGCATATCACAAGTATTTGGAGCTAAACCATTTGTTACGCATGGATTCGAAGATCAGCCTTCTACTTCGCATTGATTTGAAGCTATATTATGTGTTTCGCATGGATTATAAGATAACTCGTTTGTTTCGCATGCAGTTGAAGCTGAATCATGTATATCACAAGTATTTGAAGCTAAACTATTCGTTTCGCATGGATTCGAAGATAAGCATCCCACTTCGCATTGATTTGATGCTAAATCATGTGTTTCGCATGGATTTGAAGCTAACTCGTTTGTTTCGCATGCTGTTGAAGCTAACTCAAGTGGATCACAAGTATTTGAAGCTAAACCATTTGCTTCGCATGGATTCGAAGATTAGCCTTCTACATCGCATTGATTTGATGCTAAATCATGTGTTTCACATGGATTTGAAGCTAACTCGTTTGTTTCGCATGCTGTTGAAGCTAAATCATGTACATCACATGTATTTGAAGCTAAACCATTTGTATCGCATGGAATCGAAGATAAGCCTCCTACTTCGCATTGATTTGAAGCTAAATCATGTGTTCGCATGGATTTGAAGCTAACTTGTTTGATTCGCGAGCAGTTGAAGCTAAATCATGTATATCGCAAGTATTTGAAGCTAAACCATTTGTATCGCATGGGATCGAAGATAAGCCTCCTACTTCGCATTGATTTGAAGCTAAATCATGTGTTTTGCATGGATTTGAAGCTAACTCGTTTGTTTCGCATGCTGTTGAAGCTAAATCATATATATCACAAGTATTTGAAGCTAAACCATTTGTTTCGCATTTATTCGAAGCTAAGCCTTCTACTTCGCATTGATTTGAGGCTAAATCATGTGTTTCGCTTGGTTTTGAAGCTAACTCGTTGTTTCGCATGCTGTTGAAGCTAAATCATGTATATCACAAGTATTTGAAGCTAAACCATTTGTATCGGATGGGATCGAAGATAAGCCTCCTACTTCGCTTTGATTTGAAGCTAAATCATGTGATTCGCATGGATTTGAAGCTAACTCTTTTGTTTCGCATGCTGTTGAAGCTAAATCATATATATCACAAGTATTTGAAGGTAAACCATTTGTTTCGCATTTATTCGAAGCTAAGCCTTCTACTTCGCATTGATTTGAGGCTAAATCATGTGTTTCGCATGGATTTGAAGCTAACTCGTTTGTTTCGCATGCTGTTGAATCTAAATCATGTATATCACAAGTATTTGAAGCTAAACCATTTGTTACGCATGGATTCGAAGATCAGCCTTCTACTTAGCATTGATTTGATTCTAAATCATGTGTTTCGCATGGATTTGAAGCTAACTCGTTTGTTTCGCATGCTGTTGAAGCTAAATCATGTATATCACAAGTATTTGAAGCTATATCATACGTTTCGCATAGATTCCAAGATAACCCTTCTAATTCGCATTGATTTGAATCAAAATCATGTGTTTCGCATGGATTTGAAGCTAACTCGTTTGTTTCGCATGCTGTTGAAGCTAAATCATGTATATCACAAGTATTTGAAGCTATACCATTTGTTACGCATGGATTCGAAGCTAAGCCTTCTACTTCGCATTGATTTGATGCTAAGTCATTTGTTTCGCATGGATTTGAATCTAACTCGTTTGTTTCGCATGCTGTTGAAGCTAAATCATGCATATCACAAGTATTTGAAGCTAAACCATTTGTTACGCATGGATTCGAAGATCAGCCTTCTACTTCGCATTGATTTGAAGCTATATCATGTGTTTCGCATGGATTATAAGATAACTCGTTTGTTTCGCATGCAGTTGAAGCTGAGTCATGTATATCACAAGTATTTGAAGCTAAACTATTCGTTTCGCATGGATTCGAAGATAAGCATCCCACTTCGCATTGATTTGATGCTAAATCATGTGTTTCGCATGGATTTGAAGCTAACTCGTTTGTTTCGCATGCTGTTGAAGCTAACTCAAGTGGATCACAAGTATTTGAAGCTAAACCATTTGCTTCGCATGGATTCGAAGATTAGCCTTCTACATCGCATTGATTTGATGCTAAATCATGTGTTTCACATGGATTTGAAGCTAACTCGTTTGTTTCGCATGCTGTTGAAGCTAAATCATGTACATCACATGTATTTGAAGCTAAACCATTTGTATCGCATGGAATCGAAGATAATCCTCCTACTTCGCATTGATTTGAAGCTAAATCATGTGTTCGCATGGATTTGAAGCTAACTTGTTTGATTCGCGAGCAGTTGAAGCTAAATCATGTATATCGCAAGTATTTGAAGCTAAACCATTTGTATCGCATGGGATCGAAGATAAGCCTCCTACTTCGCATTGATTTGAAGCTAAATCATGTGTTTCGCATGGATTTGAAGCTAACTCGTTTGTTTCGCATGCTGTTGAAGCTAAATCATATATATCACAAGTATTTGAAGCTAAACCATTTGTTTCGCATTTATTCGAAGCTAAGCCTTCTACTTCGCATTGATTTGAGGCTAAATCATGTGTTTCGCTTGGTTTTGAAGCTAACTCGTTTGTTTCGCATGCTGTTGAATCTAAATCATGTATATCACAAGTATTTGAAGCTAAACCATTTGTTACGCATGGATTCGAAGATCAGCCTTCTACTTAGCATTGATTTGATTCTAAATCATGTGTTTCGCATGGATTTGAAGCTAACTCGTTTGTTTCGCATGCTGTTGAAGCTAAATCATGTATATCACAAGTATTTGAAGCTATATCATACGTTTCGCATAGATTCCAAGATAACCCTTCTAATTCGCATTGATTTGAATCAAAATCATGTGTTTCGCATGGATTTGAAGCTAACTCGTTTGTTTCGCATGCTGTTGAAGCTAAATCATGTATATCACAAGTATTTGAAGCTATACCATTTGTTACGCATGGATTCGAAGCTAAGCCTTCTACTTCGCATTGATTTGATGCTAAGTCATTTGTTTCGCATGGATTTGAATCTAACTCGTTTGTTTCGCATGCTGTTGAAGCTAAATCATGCATATCACAAGTATTTGGAGCTAAACCATTTGTTACGCATGGATTCGAAGATCAGCCTTCTACTTCGCATTGATTTGAAGCTATATTATGTGTTTCGCATGGATTATAAGATAACTCGTTTGTTTCGCATGCAGTTGAAGCTGAATCATGTATATCACAAGTATTTGAAGCTAAACTATTCGTTTCGCATGGATTCGAAGATAAGCATCCCACTTCGCATTGATTTGATGCTAAATCATGTGTTTCGCATGGATTTGAAGCTAACTCGTTTGTTTCGCATGCTGTTGAAGCTAACTCAAGTGGATCACAAGTATTTGAAGCTAAACCATTTGCTTCGCATGGATTCGAAGATTAGCCTTCTACATCGCATTGATTTGATGCTAAATCATGTGTTTCACATGGATTTGAAGCTAACTCGTTTGTTTCGCATGCTGTTGAAGCTAAATCATGTACATCACATGTATTTGAAGCTAAACCATTTGTATCGCATGGAATCGAAGATAAGCCTCCTACTTCGCATTGATTTGAAGCTAAATCATGTGTTCGCATGGATTTGAAGCTAACTTGTTTGATTCGCGAGCAGTTGAAGCTAAATCATGTATATCGCAAGTATTTGAAGCTAAACCATTTGTATCGCATGGGATCGAAGATAAGCCTCCTACTTCGCATTGATTTGAAGCTAAATCATGTGTTTTGCATGGATTTGAAGCTAACTCGTTTGTTTCGCATGCTGTTGAAGCTAAATCATATATATCACAAGTATTTGAAGCTAAACCATTTGTTTCGCATTTATTCGAAGCTAAGCCTTCTACTTCGCATTGATTTGAGGCTAAATCATGTGTTTCACTTGGTTTTGAAGCTAACTCGTTGTTTCGCATGCTGTTGAAGCTAAATCATGTATATCACAAGTATTTGAAGCTAAACCATTTGTATCGGATGGGATCGAAGATAAGCCTCCTACTTCGCATTGATTTGAAGCTAAATCATGTGATTCGCATGGATTTGAAGCTAACTCTTTTGTTTCGCATGCTGTTGAAGCTAAATCATATATATCACAAGTATTTGAAGGTAAACCATTTGTTTCGCATTTATTCGAAGCTAAGCCTTCTACTTCGCATTGATTTGAGGCTAAATCATGTGTTTCGCATGGATTTGAAGCTAACTCGTTTGTTTCGCATGCTGTTGAATCTAAATCATGTATATCACAAGTATTTGAAGCTAAACCATTTGTTACGCATGGATTCGAAGATCAGCCTTCTACTTAGCATTGATTTGATTCTAAATCATGTGTTTCGCATGGATTTGAAGCTAACTCGTTTGTTTCGCATGCTGTTGAAGCTAAATCATGTATATCACAAGTATTTGAAGCTATATCATACGTTTCGCATAGATTCCAAGATAACCCTTCTAATTCGCATTGATTTGAATCAAAATCATGTGTTTCGCATGGATTTGAAGCTAACTCGTTTGTTTCGCATGCTGTTGAAGCTAAATCATGTATATCACAAGTATTTGAAGCTATACCATTTGTTACGCATGGATTCGAAGCTAAGCCTTCTACTTCGCATTGATTTGATGCTAAGTCATTTGTTTCGCATGGATTTGAATCTATCTCGTTTGTTTCGCATGCTGTTGAAGCTAAATCATGCATATCACAAGTATTTGAAGCTAAACCATTTGTTACGCATGGATTCGAAGATCAGCCTTCTACTTCGCATTGATTTGAAGCTATATCATGTGTTTCGCATGGATTATAAGATAACTCGTTTGTTTCGCATGCAGTTGAAGCTGAGTCATGTATATCACAAGTATTTGAAGCTAAACTATTCGTTTCGCATGGATTCGAAGATAAGCATCCCACTTCGCATTGATTTGATGCTAAATCATGTGTTTCGCATGGATTTGAAGCTAACTCGTTTGTTTCGCATGCTGTTGAAGCTAACTCAAGTGGATCACAAGTATTTGAAGCTAAACCATTTGCTTCGCATGGATTCGAAGATTAGCCTTCTACATCGCATTGATTTGATGCTAAATCATGTGTTTCACATGGATTTGAAGCTAACTCGTTTGTTTCGCATGCTGTTGAAGCTAAATCATGTACATCACATGTATTTGAAGCTAAACCATTTGTATCGCATGGAATCGAAGATAATCCTCCTACTTCGCATTGATTTGAAGCTAAATCATGTGTTCGCATGGATTTGAAGCTAACTTGTTTGATTCGCGAGCAGTTGAAGCTAAATCATGTATATCGCAAGTATTTGAAGCTAAACCATTTGTATCGCATGGGATCGAAGATAAGCCTCCTACTTCGCATTGATTTGAAGCTAAATCATGTGTTTCGCATGGATTTGAAGCTAACTCGTTTGTTTCGCATGCTGTTGAAGCTAAATCATATATATCACAAGTATTTGAAGCTAAACCATTTGTTTCGCATTTATTCGAAGCTAAGCCTTCTACTTCGCATTGATTTGAGGCTAAATCATGTGTTTCGCTTGGTTTTGAAGCTAACTCGTTTGTTTCGCATGCTGTTGAATCTAAATCATGTATATCACAAGTATTTGAAGCTAAACCATTTGTTACGCATGGATTCGAAGATCAGCCTTCTACTTAGCATTGATTTGATTCTAAATCATGTGTTTCGCATGGATTTGAAGCTAACTCGTTTGTTTCGCATGCTGTTGAAGCTAAATCATGTATATCACAAGTATTTGAAGCTATATCATACGTTTCGCATAGATTCCAAGATAACCCTTCTAATTCGCATTGATTTGAATCAAAATCATGTGTTTCGCATGGATTTGAAGCTAACTCGTTTGTTTCGCATGCTGTTGAAGCTAAATCATGTATATCACAAGTATTTGAAGCTATACCATTTGTTACGCATGGATTCGAAGCTAAGCCTTCTACTTCGCATTGATTTGATGCTAAGTCATTTGTTTCGCATGGATTTGAATCTAACTCGTTTGTTTCGCATGCTGTTGAAGCTAAATCATGCATATCACAAGTATTTGGAGCTAAACCATTTGTTACGCATGGATTCGAAGATCAGCCTTCTACTTCGCATTGATTTGAAGCTATATTATGTGTTTCGCATGGATTATAAGATAACTCGTTTGTTTCGCATGCAGTTGAAGCTGAATCATGTATATCACAAGTATTTGAAGCTAAACTATTCGTTTCGCATGGATTCGAAGATAAGCATCCCACTTCGCATTGATTTGATGCTAAATCATGTGTTTCGCATGGATTTGAAGCTAACTCGTTTGTTTCGCATGCTGTTGAAGCTAACTCAAGTGGATCACAAGTATTTGAAGCTAAACCATTTGCTTCGCATGGATTCGAAGATTAGCCTTCTACATCGCATTGATTTGATGCTAAATCATGTGTTTCACATGGATTTGAAGCTAACTCGTTTGTTTCGCATGCTGTTGAAGCTAAATCATGTACATCACATGTATTTGAAGCTAAACCATTTGTATCGCATGGAATCGAAGATAAGCCTCCTACTTCGCATTGATTTGAAGCTAAATCATGTGTTCGCATGGATTTGAAGCTAACTTGTTTGATTCGCGAGCAGTTGAAGCTAAATCATGTATATCGCAAGTATTTGAAGCTAAACCATTTGTATCGCATGGGATCGAAGATAAGCCTCCTACTTCGCATTGATTTGAAGCTAAATCATGTGTTTTGCATGGATTTGAAGCTAACTCGTTTGTTTCGCATGCTGTTGAAGCTAAATCATATATATCACAAGTATTTGAAGCTAAACCATTTGTTTCGCATTTATTCGAAGCTAAGCCTTCTACTTCGCATTGATTTGAGGCTAAATCATGTGTTTCACTTGGTTTTGAAGCTAACTCGTTGTTTCGCATGCTGTTGAAGCTAAATCATGTATATCACAAGTATTTGAAGCTAAACCATTTGTATCGGATGGGATCGAAGATAAGCCTCCTACTTCGCATTGATTTGAAGCTAAATCATGTGATTCGCATGGATTTGAAGCTAACTCTTTTGTTTCGCATGCTGTTGAAGCTAAATCATATATATCACAAGTATTTGAAGGTAAACCATTTGTTTCGCATTTATTCGAAGCTAAGCCTTCTACTTCGCATTGATTTGAGGCTAAATCATGTGTTTCGCATGGATTTGAAGCTAACTCGTTTGTTTCGCATGCTGTTGAATCTAAATCATGTATATCACAAGTATTTGAAGCTAAACCATTTGTTACGCATGGATTCGAAGATCAGCCTTCTACTTAGCATTGATTTGATTCTAAATCATGTGTTTCGCATGGATTTGAAGCTAACTCGTTTGTTTCGCATGCTGTTGAAGCTAAATCATGTATATCACAAGTATTTGAAGCTATATCATACGTTTCGCATAGATTCCAAGATAACCCTTCTAATTCGCATTGATTTGAATCAAAATCATGTGTTTCGCATGGATTTGAAGCTAACTCGTTTGTTTCGCATGCTGTTGAAGCTAAATCATGTATATCACAAGTATTTGAAGCTATACCATTTGTTACGCATGGATTCGAAGCTAAGCCTTCTACTTCGCATTGATTTGATGCTAAGTCATTTGTTTCGCATGGATTTGAATCTAACTCGTTTGTTTCGCATGCTGTTGAAGCTAAATCATGCATATCACAAGTATTTGAAGCTAAACCATTTGTTACGCATGGATTCGAAGATCAGCCTTCTACTTCGCATTGATTTGAAGCTATATCATGTGTTTCGCATGGATTATAAGATAACTCGTTTGTTTCGCATGCAGTTGAAGCTGAGTCATGTATATCACAAGTATTTGAAGCTAAACTATTCGTTTCGCATGGATTCGAAGATAAGCATCCCACTTCGCATTGATTTGATGCTAAATCATGTGTTTCGCATGGATTTGAAGCTAACTCGTTTGTTTCGCATGCTGTTGAAGCTAACTCAAGTGGATCACAAGTATTTGAAGCTAAACCATTTGCTTCGCATGGATTCGAAGATTAGCCTTCTACATCGCATTGATTTGATGCTAAATCATGTGTTTCACATGGATTTGAAGCTAACTCGTTTGTTTCGCATGCTGTTGAAGCTAAATCATGTACATCACATGTATTTGAAGCTAAACCATTTGTATCGCATGGAATCGAAGATAATCCTCCTACTTCGCATTGATTTGAAGCTAAATCATGTGTTCGCATGGATTTGAAGCTAACTTGTTTGATTCGCGAGCAGTTGAAGCTAAATCATGTATATCGCAAGTATTTGAAGCTAAACCATTTGTATCGCATGGGATCGAAGATAAGCCTCCTACTTCGCATTGATTTGAAGCTAAATCATGTGTTTCGCATGGATTTGAAGCTAACTCGTTTGTTTCGCATGCTGTTGAAGCTAAATCATATATATCACAAGTATTTGAAGCTAAACCATTTGTTTCGCATTTATTCGAAGCTAAGCCTTCTACTTCGCATTGATTTGAGGCTAAATCATGTGTTTCGCTTGGTTTTGAAGCTAACTCGTTTTTTTCGCATGCAGTTGTAGCTAAATCATGTATATCACAAGTATTTGAAGCTAAACCATTTGTTTCGCATGGATTCGAAGATAAGCCTCCTACTTCGCATTGATTTGATGCTAAATCATGTGTTTCGCATGGATTTGAAGCTAGCTCGTTTGTTTCGCATGCTGTTGAAGCTAAATCATGTATATCACAAGTATTTGAAGCTAAACCATTTGTATCGGATGGGATCGAAGATAAGCCTCCTACTTCGCATTGATTTGAAGCTAAATCATGTGTTTCGCATGGATTTGAAGCTAACTCTTTTGTTTCGCATGCTGTTGAAGCTAAATCATATATATCACAAGTATTTGAAGGTAAACCATTTGTTTCGCATTTATTCGAAGCTAAGCCTTCTACTTCGCATTGATTTGAGGCTAAATCATGTGTTTCGCATGGATTTGAAGCCAACTCGTTTGTTTCGCATGCTGTTGAATCTAAATCATGTATATCACAAGTATTTGAAGCTAAACCATTTGTTTCGCATTTATTCGAAGCTAAGCCTTCTACTTCGCATTGATTTGAGGCTAAATCATGTGTATCGCATGGATTTTAAGCTAGCTCGTTTGTTTCGCATGCAGTGGAAGCTAAATCATGTATATCACAAGTATTTGCAGCTAACCCATTTGTTTCGCATGGATTCGAAGATAACCCTATTTACTTCGCATTGATTTGAAGCTAAATCATGTGTTTCGCATGGATTTGAATCTAACTCGTACATTTCGCATGCTGTTCAAGCTAAATCATGTATATCACAAGTATATGAAGCTGATCCATTTGTTTCGCATGGATTCGAAGATAAGCCTTCCACTTCGCATTGATTTGATGCTAAATCATGTGTTTCGCATGAATTTGAATCTAACTCGTTTGTTTCGCATGCTGTTGAAGCTAAATCATGTATATCACGAGTATTTGAAGCTAAACTATTCGTTTCGCATGGATTCGAAGATAACCCTTCTAATTCGCATTGATTTGAGGCTAAATCATGTGTTTCGCTTGGATTTGAAGCTAACTCGTTTTTTTCGCTAGTAGTTGAAGCTGAATCATGCATATCACAAGTATTTGAAGCTAAACCATTTGTTACGCATGGATTCGAAGATCAGCCTTCTACTTAGCATTGATTTGATTCTAAATCATGTGTTTCGCATGGATTTGAAGCTAACTCGTTTGTTTCGCATGCTGTTGAAGCTAAATCATGTATATCACAAGTATTTGAAGCTAAACCATTTGTATCGGATGGGATCGAAGATAAGCCTCCTACTTCGCATTGATTTGAATCTGAATCATGTGTTTCGCATGGATTTGAAGCTAACTCGTTTGTTTCGCATGCTGTTGAAGCTAAATCATATATATCACAAGTATTTGAAGCTAAACCATTTGTTTCGCATTTATTCGAAGCTAAGCCTTCTACTTCGCATTGATTTGAGGCTAAATCATGTGTATCGCATGGATTTTAAGCTAGCTCGTTTGTTTCGCATGCAGTGGAAGCTAAATCATGTATATCACAAGTATTTGAAGCTATATCATAAGTTTCGCATAGATTCCAAGATAACCCTTCTAATTCGCATTGATTTGAATCTAAATCATGTGTTTCGCATGGATTTGAATCTAACTCGTACATTTCGCATGCTGTTCAAGCTAAATCATGTATATCACAAGTATATGAAGCTGATCCATTTGTTTCGCATGGATTCGAAGATAAGCCTTCCACTTCGCATTGATTTGATGCTAAATCATGTGTTTCGCATGGATTTGAATCTAACTCGTTTGTTTCGCATGCTGTTGAAGCTAAATCATGTATATCACGAGTATTTGAAGCTATATCATTTGTTTCGCATGGATTCGAAGATAACCCTTCTAATTCGCATTGATTTGAGGCTAAATCATGTGTTTCGCTTGGATTTGAAGCTAACTCGTTTTTTTCGCTAGTAGTTGAAGCTAAATCATGCATATCACAAGTATTTGAAGCTAAACCATTTGTTACGCATGGATTCGAAGATCAGCCTTCTACTTAGCATTGATTTGATTCTAAATCATGTGTTTCGCATGGATTTGAAGCTAACTCGTTTGTTTCGCTTGCTGTTGAAGCTAAATCATGTATATCACAAGTATTTGAAGCTAAACCATTTGTTACGCATGGATTCGAAGATCAGCCTTCTACTTAGCATTGATTTGATTCTAAATCATGTGTATCGCATGGATTTTAAGCTAGCTCGTTTGTTTCGCATGCAGTGGAAGCTAAATCATGTATATCACAAGTATTTGCAGCTAACCCATTTGTTTCGCATGGATTCGAAGATAACCCTATTTACTTCGCATTGATTTGAAGCTAAATCATGTGTTTCGCATGGATTTGAATCTAACTCGTACATTTCGCATGCTGTTGAAGCTAAATCATGTATATCACGAGTATTTGAAGCTATATCATTTGTTTCGCATGGATTCGAAGATAACCCTTCTAATTCGCATTGATTTGAGGCTAAATCATGTGTTTCGCTTGGATTTGAAGCTAACTCGTTTTTTTCGCTAGTAGTTGAAGCTAAATCATGCATATCACAAGTATTTGAAGCTCAACCATTTGTTACGCATGGATTCGAAGATCAGCCTTCTACTTAGCATTGATTTGATTCTAAATCATGTGTTTCGCATGGATTTGAAGCTAACTCGTTTGTTTCGCTTGCTGTTGAAGCTAAATCATGTATATCACAAGTATTTGAAGCTAAACCATTTGTTACGCATGGATTCGAAGATCAGCCTTCTACTTAGCATTGATTTGATTCTAAATCATGTGTATCGCATGGATTTTAAGCTAGCTCGTTTGTTTCGCATGCAGTGGAAGCTAAATCATGTATATCACAAGTATTTGCAGCTAACCCATTTGTTTCGCATGGATTCGAAGATAACCCTATTTACTTCGCATTGATTTGAAGCTAAATCATGTGTTTCGCATGGATTTGAATCTAACTCGTACATTTCGCATGCTGTTGAAGCTAAATCATGTATATCACAAGTATATGAAGCTGATCCATTTGTTTCGCATGGATTCGAAGATAAGCCTTCCACTTCGCATTGATTTGATGCTAAATCATGTGTTTCGCATGGATTTGAATCTAACTCGTTTGTTTCGCATGTTGTTGAAGCTAAATCATGTATATCACGAGTATTTGAAGCTATATCATTTGTTTCGCATGGATTCGAAGATAACCCTTCTAATTCGCATTGATTTGAGGCTAAATCATGTGTTTCGCTTGGATTTGAAGCTAACTCGTCTTTTTCGCTAGTAGTTGAAGCTAAATCATGCATATCACAAGTATTTGTAGCTAAACCATTTGGTTCGCATTTATTCGAAGCTAAGCCATCCACTTCGCATTGATTTGAGGCTAAATCATGTGTTTCGCTTGGTTTTGAAGCTAACTCGTTTGTTTCGCATGCAGTCGAAGCTGAATCATGTATATCACAAGTATTTGAAGCTAAACTATTCGTTTCGCATGGATTCGGAGATAAGCCTTCCACTTCGCATTGATCTGAATATAAATCATGTGTTTCGCTTGGATTTGAAGCTAACTCGTTTGTTTCGCATGCTGTTGAAGCTTATTCAAGTGGATCCCAAGTATTTGAAGCTAAACCATTTGCTTCGCATGGATTCGAAGATTAGCCTTCTACTTTGCTTTGATTTGATGCTAAATCATGTGTTTCACATGGATTTGAAGCTAACTCGTTTGTTTCGCATGCTGTTGAAGCTAAATCATGTATATCACAAGTATTTGAAGCTATATCATACGTTTCGCATAGATTCCAAGATAACACTTCTAATTCGCATTGATTCGAATCAAAATCATGTGTTTCGCATGGATTTGAAGCTAACTCGTTTGTTTCGCATGCTGTTGAAGCTAAATCATGTATATCACAAGTATTTGAAGCTATACCATTTGTTACGCATGGATTCGAAGCTAAGCCTTCTACTTCGCATTGATTTGATGCTAAGTCATTTGTTTCG
This sequence comes from Megalopta genalis, assembly GCF_051020955.1. NCBI lineage: Eukaryota > Metazoa > Arthropoda > Insecta > Hymenoptera > Halictidae > Megalopta > Megalopta genalis. Next base: position 79,893 of record NW_027476646.1, read on the forward strand.
CATGGATTTGAATCTAACTCGTTTGTTTCGCATGCTGTTGAAGCTAAATCATGCATATCACAAGTATTTGAAGCTAAACCATTTGTTACGCATGGATACGAAGATCAGCCTTCTACTTCGCATTGATTTGAAGCTAAATCATGTGTTTCGCATGGATTATAAGATAACTCGTTTGTTTCGCATGCAGTTGAAGCTGAACCATGTATATCACAAGTATTTGAAGCTAAACTATTCGTTTCGCATGGATTCGAAGATAAGCATTCCTCTTCGCATTGATTTGATGCTAAATCATGTGTTTCGCATGGATTTGAAGCTAACTCGTTTGTTTCGCATGCTGTTGAAGCTAACTCAAGTGGATCACAAGTATTTGAAGCTAAACCATTTGCTTCGCATGGATTCGAATATTAGCCTTCTACTTCGCATTGATTTGATGCAAAATCATGTGTTTCACATGGATTTGAAGCTAACTCGTTTGTTTCGCATGCTGTTGAAGCTAAATCATGTATATCACAAGTATTTGAAGCTATATCATACGTTTCGCATGGATTTCAAGATAACCCTTCTAATTCGCATTGATTTGAATCTAAATCATGTGTTTCGCATGGATTTGAAGCTAACTCGTTTGTTTCGCATGCTGTTGAAGCTAAATCAAGTGTATCAAAAGTATTTGAAGTTAAACCATTTGCTTCGCATGGATTCGAAGATCAGCCTTCTACTTTGCATTGATTTGATGCTAAATCATGTGTTTCACATGGATTTGAAGCCAACTCGTTTGTTTCGCATGCTGTTGAAGCTAAATCATGTATATCACAAGTATTTGAAGCTATATCATACGTTTCGCATAGACTCCAAGATAACCCTTCTAATTCGCATTGATGTGAATCCAAATCATGTGTTTCGCATGGATTTGAATCTAACTCGTACATTTCGCATGCTGTTCAAGCTAAATCATGTATATCACAAGTATATGAAGCTGATCCATTTGTTTCGCATGGATTCGAAGATAACCCTTCTAATTCGCATTGATTTGAGGCTAAATCATGTGTTTCGCATGGATTTGAAGCTAACTCGTTTGTTTCGCATGCTGTTGAAGCTAAATCATGTATATCACAAGTATTTAAAGCTAAACCATTTGTATCGGATGGGATCGAAGATAAGCCTCCTACTTCGCATTGATTTGAATCTGAATCATGTGTTTCGCATGGATTTGAAGCTAACTCGTTTGTTTCGCATGCAGTTGAAGCTGAATCATGTATATCACAAGTATTTGAAGCTAAACTATTCGTTTCGCATGGATTCGAAGATAAGCCTTCCACTTCGCATTGATTTGAATATAAATCATGTGTTTCGCTTGGATTTGAAGCTAACTCGTTTGTTTCGCATGCTGTTGAAGCTAACTCAAGTGGATCCCAAGTATTTGAAGCTAAACCATTTGCTTCGCATGGATTCGAAGATTAGCCTTCTACTTTGCATTGATTTGATGCTAAATCATGTGTTTCACATGGATTTGAAGCTAACTCGTTTGTTTCGCATGCTGTTGAAGCTAAATCATGTATATCACAAGTATTTGAAGCTATATCATACGTTTCGCATAGATTCCAAGATAACCCTTCTAATTCGCATTGATTTGAATCAAAATCATGTATTTCGCATGGATTTGAAGCTAACTCGTTTGTTTCGCATGCAGTTGAAGCTAAATCATGTATATCACAAGTATTTGAAGCTAAACCATTTGTTTCGCATGGATTCGAAGATAAGCCTTCTACTTCGCATTGATTTTAATCTAAATCATGTGTTTCGCAATGATTTTAAGCTAACTCGTTTGTTTCGGATGCTGTTGAAGCTAAATCATGTATATCACAAGTATTTGAAGCTATATCATTTGTTTCGCATGGATTCGAAGATAACCCTTCTAATTCGCATTGATTTGAGGCTAAATCATGTGTTTCGCTTGGATTTGAAGCTAACTCGTTTTTTTCGCTAGTAGTTGAAGCTAAATCATGCATATCACAATTATTTGAAGCTAAACCATTTGGTTCGCATTTATTCGAAGTAAGCCATCTACTTCGCATTGATTTGAGGCTAAATCATGTGTTTCGCTTGGTGTTGAAGCTAACACGTTTTTTTCGCATGCAGTTGTAGATAAATCATGTATATCACAAGTATTTGAAGCTAAACCATTTGTTTCGCATGGAATCGAAGATAAGCCTTCTACTTCGCATTGATTTTAATCTAAATCATGTGTTTCGCATGGATTTGAAGCTAACTCGTTTGTTTCGCATGCAGTTGAAGCTGAATCATGTATATCACAAGTATTTGAAGCTAAACTATTCGTTTCGCATGGATTCGAAGATTAGCCTTCTACTTCGCATTGATTTGATGCTAAATCATGTGTTTCACATGGATTTGAAGCTAACTCGTTTGTTTCGCATGCTGTTGAAGCTAAATCATGTACATCACATGTATTTGAAGCTAATCCATTTGTATCGCATGGAATCGAAGATAAGCCTCCTACTTCGCATTGATTTGATGCTAAAACATGTTTTTCGCATGGATTTGAAGCTAACTCGTTTGTTTCGCATGCTGTTGAAGCTAAATCATGTATATCACAAGTATTTGAAGCTATATCATACGTTTCGCATGGATTTCAAGATAACCCTTCTAATTCGCATTGATTTGAATCTAAATCATGTGTTTCGCATGGATTTGAAGCTAACCCGTTTGTTTCGCATGCTGTTGAAGCTAAATCAAGTGTATCAAAAGTATTTGAAGTTAAACCATTTGTTTCGCATGGATTCGAAGATCAGCCTTCTACTTTGCATTGATTTGATGCTAAATCATGTGTTTCACATGGATTTGAAGCTAACTCGTTTGTTTCGCATGCTGTTGAAGCTAAATCATGTATATCACAAGTATTTGAAGCTATATCATACGTTTCGCATAGATTCCAAGATAACCCTTCTAATTCGCATTGATTTGAATCTAAATCATGTGTTTCGCATGGATTTGAATCTAACTCGTACATTTCGCATGCTGTTCAAGCTAAATCATGTATATCACAAGTATATGAAGCTGATCCATTTGTTTCGCATGGATTCGAAGATAAGCCTTCCACTTCGCATTGATTTGAGGCTAAATCATGTGTTTCGCATGGATTTGAATCTAACTCGTTTGTTTCGCATGCTGTTGAAGCTAAATCATGTATATCACGAGTATTTGAAGCTATATCATTTGTTTCGCATGGATTCGAAGATAACCCTTCTAATTCGCATTGATTTGAGGCTAAATCATGTGTTTCGCTTGGATTTGAAGCTAACTCGTTTTTTTCGCTAGTAGTTGAAGCTAAATCATGCATATCACAAGTATTTGAAGCTAAACCATTTGTTACGCATGGATTCGAAGATCAGCCTTCTACTTAGCATTGATTTGATTCTAAATCATGTGTTTCGCATGGATTTGAAGCTAACTCGTTTGTTTCGCATGCTGTTGAAGCTAAATCATGTATATCACAAGTATTTAAAGCTAAACCATTTGTATCGGATGGGATCGAAGATAAGCCTCCTACTTCGCATTGATTTGAATCTGAATCATGTGTTTCGCATGGATTTGAAGCTAACTCGTTTGTTTCGCATGCAGTTGAAGCTGAATCATGTATATCACAAGTATTTGAAGCTATATCATACGTTTCGCATAGATTCCAAGATAAGCCTCCTACTTCGCATTGATTTGAAGCTAATTCATGTGTTCGCATGGATTTGAAGCTAACTCGTTTGTTTCGCATGCTGTTGAAGCTAAATCATGTATATCACAAGTATTTGAAGCTATACCATTTGTTACGCATGGATTCGAAGCTAAGCCTTCTACTTCGCATTGATTTGATGCTAAGTCATTTGTTTCGCTTGGTTTTGAAGCTAACACGTTTTTTTCACATGCTGTTGAAGCTAAATCATGTATATCACAAGTATTTGAAGCTATATCATACGTTTCGCATGGATTCCAAGACAACCCTTCTAATTCGCATTGATTTGAAGCTAAATCATGTGTTTCGCATGGATTTGAAGCTAACTCGTTTGTTTCGCATGCTGTTGAAGCTAACTCAAGTGGATCACAAGTATTTGAAGCTAAACCATTTGCTTCGCATGGATTCGAATATTAGCCTTCTACTTCGCATTGATTTGATGCAAAATCATGTGTTTCACATGGATTTGAAGCTAACTCGTTTGTTTCGCATGCTGTTGAAGCTAAATCATGTATATCACAAGTATTTGAAGCTATATCATACGTTTCGCATGGATTTCAAGATAACCCTTCTAATTCGCATTGATTTGAATCTAAATCATGTGTTTCGCATGGATTTGAAGCTAACTCGTTTGTTTCGCATGCTGTTGAAGCTAAATCAAGTGTATCAAAAGTATTTGAAGTTAAACCATTTGCTTCGCATGGATTCGAAGATCAGCCTTCTACTTTGCATTGATTTGATGCTAAATCATGTGTTTCACATGGATTTGAAGCCAACTCGTTTGTTTCGCATGCTGTTGAAGCTAAATCATGTATATCACAAGTATTTGAAGCTATATCATACGTTTCGCATAGACTCCAAGATAACCCTTCTAATTCGCATTGATGTGAATCCAAATCATGTGTTTCGCATGGATTTGAATCTAACTCGTACATTTCGCATGCTGTTCAAGCTAAATCATGTATATCACAAGTATATGAAGCTGATCCATTTGTTTCGCATGGATTCGAAGATAACCCTTCTAATTCGCATTGATTTGAGGCTAAATCATGTGTTTCGCTTGGATTTGAAGCTAACTCGTTTTTTTCGCTAGTAGTTGAAGCTAAATCATGCATATCACAAGTATTTGAAGCTAAACCATTTGTTACGCATGGATTCGAAGATCAGCCTTCTACTTAGCATTGATTTGATTCTAAATCATGTGTTTCGCATGGATTTGAAGCTAACTCGTTTGTTTCGCATGCTGTTGAAGCTAAATCATGTATATCACAAGTATTTAAAGCTAAACCATTTGTATCGGATGGGATCGAAGATAAGCCTCCTACTTCGCATTGATTTGAATCTGAATCATGTGTTTCGCATGGATTTGAAGCTAACTCGTTTGTTTCGTATGCAGTTGAAGCTGAATCATGTATATCACAAGTATTTGAAGCTAAACTATTCGTTTCGCATGGATTCGAAGATAAGCCTTCCACTTCGCATTGATTTGAATATAAATCATGTGTTTCGCTTGGATTTGAAGCTAACTCGTTTGTTTCGCATGCTGTTGAAGCTAACTCAAGTGGATCCCAAGTATTTGAAGCTAAACCATTTGCTTCGCATGGATTCGAAGATTAGCCTTCTACTTTGCATTGATTTGATGCTAAATCATGTGTTTCACATGGATTTGAAGCTAACTCGTTTGTTTCGCATGCTGTTGAAGCTAAATCATGTATATCACAAGTATTTGAAGCTATATCATACGTTTCGCATAGATTCCAAGATAACCCTTCTAATTCGCATTGATTTGAATCAAAATCATGTATTTCGCATGGATTTGAAGCTAACTCGTTTGTTTCGCATGCAGTTGAAGCTAAATCATGTATATCACAAGTATTTGAAGCTAAACCATTTGTTTCGCATGGATTCGAAGATAAGCCTTCTACTTCGCATTGATTTTAATCTAAATCATGTGTTTCGCAATGATTTTAAGCTAACTCGTTTGTTTCGGATGCTGTTGAAGCTAAATCATGTATATCACAAGTATTTGAAGCTATATCATTTGTTTCGCATGGATTCGAAGATAACCCTTCTAATTCGCATTGATTTGAGGCTAAATCATGTGTTTCGCTTGGATTTGAAGCTAACTCGTTTTTTTCGCTAGTAGTTGAAGCTAAATCATGCATATCACAATTATTTGAAGCTAAACCATTTGGTTCGCATTTATTCGAAGTAAGCCATCTACTTCGCATTGATTTGAGGCTAAATCATGTGTTTCGCTTGGTGTTGAAGCTAACACGTTTTTTTCGCATGCAGTTGTAGATAAATCATGTATATCACAAGTATTTGAAGCTAAACCATTTGTTTCGCATGGAATCGAAGATAAGCCTTCTACTTCGCATTGATTTTAATCTAAATCATGTGTTTCGCATGGATTTGAAGCTAACTCGTTTGTTTCGCATGCAGTTGAAGCTGAATCATGTATATCACAAGTATTTGAAGCTAAACTATTCGTTTCGCATGGATTCGAAGATTAGCCTTCTACTTCGCATTGATTTGATGCTAAATCATGTGTTTCACATGGATTTGAAGCTAACTCGTTTGTTTCGCATGCTGTTGAAGCTAAATCATGTACATCACATGTATTTGAAGCTAATCCATTTGTATCGCATGGAATCGAAGATAAGCCTCCTACTTCGCATTGATTTGATGCTAAAACATGTTTTTCGCATGGATTTGAAGCTAACTCGTTTGTTTCGCATGCTGTTGAAGCTAAATCATGTATATCACAAGTATTTGAAGCTATATCATACGTTTCGCATGGATTTCAAGATAACCCTTCTAATTCGCATTGATTTGAATCTAAATCATGTGTTTCGCATGGATTTGAAGCTAACCCGTTTGTTTCGCATGCTGTTGAAGCTAAATCAAGTGTATCAAAAGTATTTGAAGTTAAACCATTTGTTTCGCATGGATTCGAAGATCAGCCTTCTACTTTGCATTGATTTGATGCTAAATCATGTGTTTCACATGGATTTGAAGCTAACTCGTTTGTTTCGCATGCTGTTGAAGCTAAATCATGTATATCACAAGTATTTGAAGCTATATCATACGTTTCGCATAGATTCCAAGATAACCCTTCTAATTCGCATTGATTTGAATCTAAATCATGTGTTTCGCATGGATTTGAATCTAACTCGTACATTTCGCATGCTGTTCAAGCTAAATCATGTATATCACAAGTATATGAAGCTGATCCATTTGTTTCGCATGGATTCGAAGATAAGCCTTCCACTTCGCATTGATTTGAGGCTAAATCATGTGTTTCGCATGGATTTGAATCTAACTCGTTTGTTTCGCATGCTGTTGAAGCTAAATCATGTATATCACGAGTATTTGAAGCTATATCATTTGTTTCGCATGGATTCGAAGATAACCCTTCTAATTCGCATTGATTTGAGGCTAAATCATGTGTTTCGCTTGGATTTGAAGCTAACTCGTTTTTTTCGCTAGTAGTTGAAGCTAAATCATGCATATCACAAGTATTTGAAGCTAAACCATTTGTTACGCATGGATTCGAAGATCAGCCTTCTACTTAGCATTGATTTGATTCTAAATCATGTGTTTCGCATGGATTTGAAGCTAACTCGTTTGTTTCGCATGCTGTTGAAGCTAAATCATGTATATCACAAGTATTTAAAGCTAAACCATTTGTATCGGATGGGATCGAAGATAAGCCTCCTACTTCGCATTGATTTGAATCTGAATCATGTGTTTCGCATGGATTTGAAGCTAACTCGTTTGTTTCGCATGCAGTTGAAGCTGAATCATGTATATCACAAGTATTTGAAGCTATATCATACGTTTCGCATAGATTCCAAGATAAGCCTCCTACTTCGCATTGATTTGAAGCTAATTCATGTGATCGCATGGATTTGAAGCTAACTCGTTTGTTTCGCATGCTGTTGAAGCTAAATCATGTATATCACAAGTATTTGAAGCTATACCATTTGTTACGCATGGATTCGAAGCTAAGCCTTCTACTTCGCATTGATTTGATGCTAAGTCATTTGTTTCGCTTGGTTTTGAAGCTAACACGTTTTTTTCACATGCTGTTGAAGCTAAATCATGTATATCACAAGTATTTGAAGCTATATCATACGTTTCGCATGGATTCCAAGACAACCCTTCTAATTCGCATTGATTTGAAGCTAAATCATGTGTTTCGCATGGATTTGAAGCTAACTCGTTTGTTTCGCATGCTGTTGAAGCTAAATCATGTATATCACAAATATTTGAAGCTAAACCATTTGTTACGCATGGATTCGAAGATCAGCCTTCTACTTAGCATTGATTTTATGCTAAATCATGTGTTTCGCATGGATTTGAAGCTAACTTGTTTGTTTCGCATGCTGTTGAAGCTAAATCATGTATATCACAAGTATTTGAAGCTAAACCATTTGTATCGGATGGGATCGAAGATAAGCCTGCTACTTCGCATTGATTTGAATCTGAATCATGTGTTTCGCATGCTGTTGAAGCTAAATCATATATATCACAAGTATTTGAAGGTAAACCATTTGTTTCGCATTTATTCGAAGCTAAGCCTTCTACTTCGCATTGATTTGAGGCTAAATCATGTGTTTCGCATGGATTTGAAGCTAACTCGTTTGTTTCGCATGCTGTTGAATCTAAATCATGTATATCACAAGTATTTGAAGCTAAACCATTTGTTACGCATGGATTCGAAGACCAGCCTTCTACTTAGCATTGATTTGATTCTAAATCGTGTGTTTCGCATGGATTTGAAGCTAACTCGTTTGTTTCGCATGCTGTTGAAGCTAAATCATGTATATCACAAGTATTTGAAGATAAACCATTTGTGTCGGATGGGATCGAAGATAAGCCTCCTACTTCGCATTGATTTGAATCTGAATCATGTGTTTCGCATGGATTTGAAGCTAACTCGTTTGTTTCGCATGCTGTTGATGCTAAATCATGTATATCACAAATATTTGAAGCTAAACCATTTGTTACGCATGGATTCGAAGATCAGCCTTCTACTTAGCATTGATTTTATGCTAAATCATGTGTTTCGCATGGATTTGAAGCTAACTCGTTTGTTTCGCATGCTGTTGAAGCTAAATCATGTATATCACAAGTATTTGAAGCTAAACCATTTGTATCGGATGGGATCGAAGATAAGCCTCCTACTTCGCATTGATTTGAATCTGAATCATGTGTTTCGCATGGATTTGAAGCTAACTCGTTTCTTTCGCATGCTGTTGAAGCTAAATCATGTATATCACAAGTATTTGAAGCTAAACCATTTGTATCGCATGGGATCGAAGATAAGCCTCCTACTTCGCATTGATTTGAAGCTAAATCATGTGTTTCGCATGGATTTGAAGCTAACTCGTTTGTTTCGCATGCTGTTGAAGCTAAATCATATATATCACAAGTATTTGAAGCTAAAACCATTTGTTTCGCATTTATTCGAAGCTAAGCCTTATACTTCGCATTGATTTGAGGCTAAATCATGTGTTTCGCTTGGTTTTGAAGCTAACTCGTTTCTTTCGCATGCAGTTGTAGCTAAATCATGTATATCACAAGTATTTGAAGCTAAACCATTTGTTTCGCATGGATTCGAAGATAAGCCTTCTACTTCGCATTGATTTGACGCTAAATCATGTGTTTCGCATGGATTTGAAGCTATCTCGTTTGTTTCGCATGCTGTTGAAGCTAAATCATGTATATCACAAGAATTTGAAGCTAAACCATTTGTATCGGATGGGATCGAAGATAAGCCTCCTACTTCGCATTGATTTGAAGCTAAATCATGTGTTTCGCATGGATTTGAAGCTAACTCTTTTGTTTCGCATGCTGTTGAAGCTAAATCATATATATCACAAGTATTTGAAGGTAAACCATTTGTTTCGCATTTATTCGAAGCTAAGCCTTCTACTTCGCATTGATTTGAGGCTAAATCATGTGTTTCGCATGGATTTGAAGCTAACTCGTTTGTTTCGCATGCTGTTGAATCTAAATCATGTATATCACAAGTATTTGAAGCTAAACCATTTGTTACGCATGGATTCGAAGATCAGCCTTCTACTTAGCATTGATTTGATTCTAAATCATGTGTTTCGCATGGATTTGAAGCTAACTCGTTTGTTTCGCATGCTGTTGAAGCTAAATCATGTATATCACAAGTATTTGAAGCTAAACCATTTGTATCGGATGGGATCGAAGATAAGCCTCCTACTTCGCATTGATTTGAATCTGAATCATGTGTTTCGCATGGATTTTAAGCTAGCTCGTTTGTTTCTCATGCTGTTGAAGCTAAATCATGTATATCACGAGTATTTGAAGCTAAACCATTTGCTTCGCATGGATTCGAAGATAACCCTTCAAATTCGCATTGATTTGAGGCTAAATCATGTGTTTCGCTTGGATTTGAAGCTAACTCGTTTTTTTCGCTAGTAGTTGAAGCTAAATCATGCATATCACAAGTATTTGAAGCTAAACCATTTGGTTCGCATTTATTCGAAGCTAAGCCATCCACTTCGCATTGATTTGAGGCTAAATCATGTGTTTCGCATGGATTTGAAGCTAACTCGTTTGTTTCGCATGCAGTTGAAGCTGAATCATGTATATCACAAGTATTTGAAGCTAAACTATTCGTTTCGCATGGATTCGAAGATAAGCCTTCCACTTCGCATTGATTTGAATATAAATCATGTGTTTCGCATGGATTATAAGATAACTCGTTTGTTTCGCATGCAGTTGAAGCTGAATCATGTATATCACAAGTATTTGAAGCTAAACCATTTGTATCGGATGGGATCGAAGATAAGCCTCCTACTTCGCATTGATTTGAATCTGAATCATGTGTTTCGCATGGATTTGAAGCTAGCTCGTTTGTTTCTCATGCTGTTGAAGCTAAATCATGTATATCACGAGTATTTGAAGCTAAACCATTTGCTTCGCATGGATTCGAAGATAACCCTTCAAATTCGCATTGATTTGAGGCTAAATCATGTGTTTCGCTTGGATTTGAAGCTAACTCGTTTTTTTCGCTAGTAGTTGAAGCTAAATCATGCATATCACAAGTATTTGAAGCTAAACCATTTGGTTCGCATTTATTCGAAGCTAAGCCATCCACTTCGCATTGATTTGAGGCTAAATCATGTGTTTCGCATGGATTTGAAGCTAACTCGTTTGTTTCGCATGCAGTTGAAGCTGAATCATGTATATCACAAGTATTTGAAGCTAAACTATTCGTTTCGCATGGATTCGAAGATAAGCCTTCCACTTCGCATTGATTTGAATATAAATCATGTGTTTCGCATGGATTATAAGATAACTCGTTTGTTTCGCATGCAGTTGAAGCTGAATCATGTATATCACAAGTATTTGAAGCTAAACCATTTGTATCGGATGGGATCGAAGATAAGCCTCCTACTTCGCATTGATTTGAATCTGAATCATGTGTTTCGCATGGATTTGAAGCTAACTCGTTTGTTTCGTATGCTGTGGAAGCTAAATCATATATCTCACAAGTATTTGAAGCTAAACCATTTGTTTCGCATTTATTCGAAGCTAAGCCTTCTACTTCGCATTGATTTGAGGCTAAATCATGTGTATCGCATGGATTTTAGGCTAGCTCGTTTGTTTCGCATGCAGTGGAAGCTAAATCATGTATATCACAAGTATTTGCAGCTAACCCATTTGTTTCGCATGGATTCGAAGATAACCCTATTTACTTCGCATTGATTTGAAGCTAAATCATGTGTTTCGCATGGATTTGAATCTAACTCGTACATTTCGCATGCTGTTGAAGCTAAATCATGTATATCACAAGTATATGAAGCTGATCCATTTGTTTCGCATGGATTCGAAGATAAGCCTTCCGCTTCGCATTGATTTGATGCTAAATCATGTGTTTCGCATGGATTTGAATCTAACTCGTTTGTTTCTCATGCTGTTGAAGCTAAATCATGTATATCACGAGTATTTGAAGCTAAACCATTTGCTTCGCATGGATTCGAAGATAACCCTTCAAATTCGCATTGATTTGAGGCTAAATCATGTGTTTCGCTTGGATTTGATGCTAACTCGTTTTTTTCGCTAGTAGTTGAAGCTAAATCATGCATATCACAAGTATTTGAAGCTAAACCATTTGGTTCGCATTTATTCGAAGATAAGCCTTCCACTTCGCATTGATTTGAATATAAATCATGTGTTTCGCTTGGATTTGAAGCTAACTCGTTTGTTTCGCATGCTGTTGAAGCTAAATCATGCTTATCACAAGTATTTGAAGCTAAACCATTTGTTACGCATGGATTCGAAGATCAGCCTTCTACTTCGGATTGATTTGAAGCTAAATCATGTGTTTCGCATGGATTATAAGATAACTCGTTTGTTTCGCATGCAGTTGAAGCTGAATCATGTATATCACAAGTATTTGAAGCTAAACTATTCGTTTCGCGTGGATTCGAAGATAAGCATTCCACTTCGCATTGATTTGATGCTAAATCATGTGTTTCGCATGGATTTGAAGCTAACTCGTTTGTTTCGCATGCTGTTGAAGCTAAATCATGTACATCACATGTATTTGAAGCTAAACCATTTGTATCGCATGGAATCGAAGATAAGCCTCCTACTTCGCCTTGATTTGAAGCTAAATCATGTGTTCGCATGGATTTGAAGCTAACTTGTTTGATTCGCGAGCAGTTGAAGCTAAATCATGTATATCACAAGTATTTGAAGCTAAACCATTTGTATCGCATGGGATCGAAGATAAGCCTCCTACTTCGCATTGATTTGAAGCTAAATCATGTGTTTCGCATGGATTTGAAGCTAACTCGTTTGTTTCGCATGCTGTTGAAGCTAAATCATATATATCACAAGTATTTGAAGGTAAACCATTTGTTTCGCATTTATTCGAAGCTAAGCCTTCTACTTCGCATTGATTTGAGGCTAAATCATGTGTTTCGCATGGATTTGAATCTAACTCGTTTGTTTCGCATGCTGTTGAATCTAAATCATGTCTATCACAAGTATTTGAAGCTAAACCATTTGTTACGCATGGATTCGAAGATCAGCCTTCTACTTAGCATTGATTTGATTCTAAATCATGTGTTTCGCATGGATTTGAAGCTAACTCGTTTGTTTCGCATGCTGTTGAAGCTAAATCATGTATATCACAAGTATTTGAAGCTATATCATACGTTTCGCATAGATTCCAAGATAACACTTCTAATTCGCATTGATTCGAATCAAAATCATGTGTTTCGCATGGATTTGAAGCTAACTCGTTTGTTTCGCATGCTGTTGAAGCTAAATCATGTATATCACAAGTATTTGAAGCTATACCATTTGTTACGCATGGATTCGAAGCTAAGCCTTCTACTTCGCATTGAGTTGATGCTAAGTCATTTGTTTCGCATGGATTTGAATCTAACTCGTTTGTTTCGCATGCTGTTGAAGCTAAATCATGCATATCACAAGTATTTGAAGCTAAACCATTTGTTACGCATGGATACGAAGATCAGCCTTCTACTTCGCATTGATTTGAAGCTAAATCATGTGTTTCGCATGGATTATAAGATAACTCGTTTGTTTCGCATGCAGTTGAAGCTGAATCATGTATATCACAAGTATTTGAAGCTAAACTATTCGTTTCGCATGGATTCGAAGATAAGCATTCCTCTTCGCATTGATTTGATGCTAAATCATGTGTTTCGCATGGATTTGAAGCTAACTCGTTTGTTTCGCATGCTGTTGAAGCTAACTCAAGTGGATCACAAGTATTTGAAGCTAAACCATTTGCTTCGCATGGATTCGAATATTAGCCTTCTACTTCGCATTGATTTGATGCAAAATCATGTGTTTCACATGGATTTGAAGCTAACTCGTTTGTTTCGCATGCTGTTGAAGCTAAATCATGTACATCACATGTATTTGAAGCTAAACCATTTGTATCGCATGGAATCGAAGATAAGCCTCCTACTTCGCATTGATTTGAAGCTAATTCATGTGTTCGCATGGATTTGAAGCTAACTTGTTTGATTCGCGAGCAGTTGAAGCTAAATCAAGTGTATCAAAAGTATTTGAAGCTAAACCATTTGCTTCGCATGGATACGAAGATCAGCCTTCTACTTCGCATTGATTTGAAGCTAAATCATGTGTTCCGCATGGATTTTAAGCTAACTCGTTTGTTTCGCATGCAGTTGAAGCTAAATCATGTATATCACAAGTATTTGAAGCTAAACCATTTGTTTCGCATGGATTCGAAGATAAGCCTTCTACTTCGCATTGATTTTAATCTAAATCATGTGTTTCGCAATGATTTTAAGCTAACTCGTTTGTTTCGGATGCTGTTGAAGCTAAATCATGTATATCACAAGTATTTGAAGCTATATCATTTGTTTCGCATGGATTCGAAGATAACCCTTCTAATTCGCATTGATTTGAGGCTAAATCATGTGTTTCGCTTGGATTTGAAGCTAACTCGTTTTTTTCGCTAGTAGTTGAAGCTAAATCATGCATATCACAAGTATTTGAAGCTAAACCATTTGGTTCGCATTTATTCGAAGTAAGCCATCTACTTCGCATTGATTTGAGGCTAAATCATGTGTTTCGCTTGGTGTTGAAGCTAACACGTTTTTTTCGCATGCAGTTGAAGCTGAATCATGTATATCACAAGTATTTGAAGCTAAACTATTCGTTTCGCATGGATTCGAAGATTAGCCTTCTACTTCGCATTGATTTGATGCTAAATCATGTGTTTCACATGGATTTGAAGCTAACTCGTTTGTTTCGCATGCTGTTGAAGCTGAATCATGTACATCACATGTATTTGAAGCTAAACCATTTGTATCGCATGGAATCGAAGATAAGCCTCCTACTTCGCATTGATTTGATGCTAAAACATGTTTTTCGCATGGATTTGAAGCTAACTCGTTTGTTTCGCATGCTGTTGAAGCTAAATCATGTATATCACAAGTATTTGAAGCTATATCATACGTTTCGCATGGATTTCAAGATAACCCTTCTAATTCGCATTGATTTGAATCTAAATCATGTGTTTCGCATGGATTTGAAGCTAACTCGTTTGTTTCGCATGCTGTTGAAGCTAAATCAAGTGTATCAAAAGTATTTGAAGTTAAACCATTTGCTTCGCATGGATTCGAAGATCAGCCTTCTACTTTGCATTGATTTGATGCTAAATCATGTGTTTCACATGGATTTGAAGCTAACTCGTTTGTTTCGCATGCTGTTGAAGCTAAATCATGTATATCACAAGTATTTGAAGCTATATCATACGTTTCGCATAGATTCCAAGATAACCCTTCTAATTCGCATTGATGTGAATCCAAATCATGTGTTTCGCATGGATTTGAATCTAACTCGTACATTTCGCATGCTGTTCAAGCTAAATCATGTATATCACAAGTATATGAAGCTGATCCATTTGTTTCGCATGGATTCGAAGATAACCCTTCTAATTCGCATTGATTTGAGGCTAAATCATGTGTTTCGCATGGATTTGAAGCTAACTCGTTTGTTTCGCATGCAGTTGAAGCTGAATCATGTATATCACAAGTATTTGAAGCTAAACTATTCGTTTCGCATGGATTCGAAGATAAGCCTTCCACTTCGCATTGATTTGAATATAAATCATGTGTTTCGCTTGGATTTGAAGCTAACTCGTTTGTTTCGCATGCTGTTGAAGCTAACTCAAGTGGATCCCAAGTATTTGAAGCTAAACCATTTGCTTCGCATGGATTCGAAGATTAGCCTTCTACTTTGCATTGATTTGATGCTAAATCATGTGTTTCACATGGATTTGAAGCTAACTCGTTTGTTTCGCATGCTGTTGAAGCTAAATCAAGTATATCACAAGTATTTGAAGCTATATCATACGTTTCGCATAGATTCCAAGATAACCCTTCTAATTCGCATTGATTTGAATCAAAATCATGTATTTCGCATGGATTTGAAGCTAACTCGTTTGTTTCGCATGCAGTTGAAGCTAAATCATGTATATCACAAGTATTTGAAGCTAAACCATTTGTTTCGCATGGATTCGAAGATAAGCCTTCTACTTCGCATTGATTTTAATCTAAATCATGTGTTTCGCAATGATTTTAAGCTAACTCGTTTGTTTCGGATGCTGTTGAAGCTAAATCATGTATATCACAAGTATTTGAAGCTATATCATTTGTTTCGCATGGATTCGAAGATAACCCTTCTAATTCGCATTGATTTGAGGCTAAATCATGTGTTTCGCTTGGATTTGAAGCTAACTCGTTTTTTTCGCTAGTAGTTGAAGCTAAATCATGCATATCACAATTATTTGAAGCTAAACCATTTGGTTCGCATTTATTCGAAGTAAGCCATCTACTTCGCATTGATTTGAGGCTAAATCATGTGTTTCGCTTGGTGTTGAAGCTAACACGTTTTTTTCGCATGCAGTTGTAGATAAATCATGTATATCACAAGTATTTGAAGCTAAACCATTTGTTTCGCATGGAATCGAAGATAAGCGTTCTACTTCGTATTGATTTTAATCTAAATCATGTGTTTCGCATGGATTTGAAGCTAACTCGTTTGTTTCGCATGCAGTTGAAGCTGAATCATGTATATCACAAGTATTTGAAGCTAAACTATTCGTTTCGCATGGATTCGAAGATTAGCCTTCTACTTCGCATTGATTTGATGCTAAATCATGTGTTTCACATGGATTTGAAGCTAACTCGTTTGTTTCGCATGCTGTTGAAGCTAAATCATGTACATCACATGTATTTGAAGCTAAACCACTTGTATCGCATGGAATCGAAGATAAGCCTCCTACTTCGCATTGATTTGATGCTAAAACATGTTTTTCGCATGGATTTGAAGCTAACTCGTTTGTTTCGCATGCTGTTGAAGCTAAATCATGTATATCACAAGTATTTGAAGCTATATCATACGTTTCGCATGGATTTCAAGATAACCCTTCTAATTCGCATTGATTTGAATCTAAATCATGTGTTTCGCATGGATTTCAAGCTAACTCGTTTGTTTCGCATGCTGTTGAAGCTAAATCAAGTGTATCAAAAGTATTTGAAGTTAAACCATTTGTTTCGCATGGATTCGAAGATCAGCCTTCTACTTTGCATTGATTTGATGCTAAATCATGTGTTTCACATGGATTTGAAGCTAACTCGTTTGTTTCGCATGCTGTTGAAGCTAAATCATGTATATCACAAGTATTTGAAGCTATATCATACGTTTCGCATAGATTCCAAGATAACCCTTCTAATTCGCATTGATTTGAATCTAAATCATGTGTTTCGCATGGATTTGAATCTAACTCGTACATTTCGCATGCTGTTCAAGCTAAATCATGTATATCACAAGTATATGAAGCTGATCCATTTGTTTCGCATGGATTCGAAGATAAGCCTTCCACTTCGCATTGATTTGATGCTAAATCATGTGTTTCGCATGGATTTGAATCTAACTCGTTTGTTTCGCATGCTGTTGAAGCTAAATCATGTATATCACGAGTATTTGAAGCTATATCATTTGTTTCGCATGGATTCGAAGATAACCCTTCTAATTCGCATTGATTTGAGGCTAAATCATGTGTTTCGCTTGGATTTGAAGCTAACTCGTTTTTTTCGCTAGTAGTTGAAGCTAAATCATGCATATCACAAGTATTTGAAGCTAAACCATTTGTTACGCATGGATTCGAAGATCAGCCTTCTACTTAGCATTGATTTGATTCTAAATCATGTGTTTCGCATGGATTTGAAGCTAACTCGTTTGTTTCGCATGCTGTTGAAGCTAAATCATGTATATCACAAGTATTTAAAGCTAAACCATTTGTATCGGATGGGATCGAAGATAAGCCTCCTACTTCGCATTGATTTGAATCTGAATCATGTGTTTCGCATGGATTTGAAGCTAACTCGTTTGTTTCGCATGCAGTTGAAGCTGAATCATGTATATCACAAGTATTTGAAGCTAAACTATTCGTTTCGCATGGATTCGAAGAAAAGCCTTCCACTTCGCATTGATTTGAATATAAATCATGTGTTTCGCTTGGATTTGAAGCTAACTCGTTTGTTTCGCATGCTGTTGAAGCTAACTCAAGTGGATCCCAAGTATTTGAAGCTAAACCATTTGCTTCGCATGGATTCGAAGATTAGCCTTCTACTTTGCATTGATTTGATGCTAAATCATGTGTTTCACATGGATTTGAAGCTAACTCGTTTGTTTCGCATGCTGTTGAAGCTAAATCATGTATATCACAAGTATTTGAAGCTATATCATACGTTTCGCATAGATTCCAAGATAACCCTTCTAATTCGCATTGATTTGAATCAAAATCATGTATTTCGCATGGATTTGAAGCTAACTCGTTTGTTTCGCATGCTGTTGAAGCTAAATCATGTATATCACAAGTATTTGAAGCTATACCATTTGTTACGCATGGATTCGAAGATAAGCCTTCTACTTCGCATTGATTTGATGCTAAGTCATTTGTTTCGCTTGGTTTTGAAGCTAACACGTTTTTTTCACATGCTGTTGAAGCTAAATCATGTATATCACAAGTATTTGAAGCTATATCATACGTTTCGCATGGATTCCAAGACAACCCTTCTAATTCGCATTGATTTGAAGCTAAATCATGTGTTTCGCATGGATTTGAAGCTAACTCGTTTGTTTCGCATGCTGTTGAAGCTAAATCATGTATATCACAAATATTTGAAGCTAAACCATTTGTTACGCATGGATTCGAAGATCAGCCTTCTACTTAGCATTGATTTTATGCTAAATCATGTGTTTCGCATGGATTTGAAGCTAACTTGTTTGTTTCGCATGCTGTTGAAGCTAAATCATGTATATCACAAGTATTTGAAGCTAAACCATTTGTATCGGATGGGATCGAAGATAAGCCTGCTACTTCGCATTGATTTGAATCTGAATCATGTGTTTCGCATGCTGTTGAAGCTAAATCATATATATCACAAGTATTTGAAGGTAAACCATTTGTTTCGCATTTATTCGAAGCTAAGCCTTCTACTTCGCATTGATTTGAGGCTAAATCATGTGTTTCGCATGGATTTGAAGCTAACTCGTTTGTTTCGCATGCTGTTGAATCTAAATCATGTATATCACAAGTATTTGAAGCTAAACCATTTGTTACGCATGGATTCGAAGATCAGCCTTCTACTTAGCATTGATTTGATTCTAAATCATGTGTTTCGCATGGATTTGAAGCTAACTCGTTTGTTTCGCATGCTGTTGAAGCTAAATCATGTATATCACAAGTATTTGAAGATAAACCATTTGTGTCGGATGGGATCGAAGATAAGCCTCCTACTTCGCATTGATTTGAATCTGAATCATGTGTTTCGCATGGATTTGAAGCTAACTCGTTTGTTTCGCATGCTGTTGATGCTAAATCATGTATATCACAAATATTTGAAGCTAAACCATTTGTTACGCATGGATTCGAAGATCAGCCTTCTACTTAGCATTGATTTTATGCTAAATCATGTGTTTCGCATGGATTTGAAGCTAACTCGTTTGTTTCGCATGCTGTTGAAGCTAAATCATGTATATCACAAGTATTTGAAGCTAAACCATTTGTATCGGATGGGATCGAAGATAAGCCTCCTACTTCGCATTGATTTGAATCTGAATCATGTGTTTCGCATGGATTTGAAGCTAACTCGTTTCTGTCGCATGCTGTTGAAGCTAAATCATGTATATCACAAGTATTTGAAGCTAAACCATTTGTATCGCATGGGATCGAAGATAAGCCTCCTACTTCGCATTGATTTGAAGCTAAATCATGTGTTTCGCATGGATTTGAAGCTAACTCGTTTGTTTCGCATGCTGTTGAAGCTAAATCATATATATCACAAGTATTTGAAGCTAAAACCATTTGTTTCGCATTTATTCGAAGCTAAGCCTTATACTTCGCATTGATTTGAGGCTAAATCATGTGTTTCGCTTGGTTTTGAAGCTAACTCGTTTCTTTCGCATGCAGTTGTAGCTAAATCATGTATATCACAAGTATTTGAAGCTAAACCATTTGTTTCGCATGGATTCGAAGATAAGCCTTCTACTTCGCATTGATTTGACGCTAAATCATGTGTTTCGCATGGATTTGAAGCTATCTCGTTTGTTTCGCATGCTGTTGAAGCTAAATCATGTATATCACAAGAATTTGAAGCTAAACCATTTGTATCGGATGGGATCGAAGATAAGCCTCCTAC
This sequence comes from Megalopta genalis, assembly GCF_051020955.1. Taxonomy (NCBI): domain Eukaryota; kingdom Metazoa; phylum Arthropoda; class Insecta; order Hymenoptera; family Halictidae; genus Megalopta; species Megalopta genalis. Next base: position 99,894 of record NW_027476646.1, read on the forward strand.
TTCGCATTGATTTGAAGCTAAATCATGTGTTTCGCATGGATTTGAAGCTAACTCTTTTGTTTCGCATGCTGTTGAAGCTAAATCATATATATCACAAGTATTTGAAGGTAAACCATTTGTTTCGCATTTATTCGAAGCTAAGCCTTCTACTTCGCATTGATTTGAGGCTAAATCATGTGTTTCGCATGGATTTGAAGCTAACTCGTTTGTTTCGCATGCTGTTGAATCTAAATCATGTATATCACAAGTATTTGAAGCTAAACCATTTGTTACGCATGGATTCGAAGATCAGCCTTCTACTTAGCATTGATTTGATTCTAAATCATGTGTTTCGCATGGATTTGAAGCTAACTCGTTTGTTTCGCATGCTGTTGAAGCTAAATCATGTATATCACAAGTATTTGAAGCTAAACCATTTGTATCGGATGGGATCGAAGATAAGCCTCCTACTACGCATTGATTTGAATCTGAATCATGTGTTTCGCATGGATTTTAAGCTAGCTCGTTTGTTTCGCATGCAGTAGAAGCTAAATCATGTATATCACAAGTATTTGCAGCTAACCCATTTGTTTCGCATGGATTCGAAGATAACCCTATTTACTTCGCATTGATTTGAAGCTAAATCATGTGTTTCGACGGGATTTGAATCTAACTCTTACATTTCGCATGCTGTTGAAGCTAAATCATGTATATCACAAGTATATGAAGCTGATCCATTTGTTTCGCATGGATTCGAAGATAAGCCTTCCACTTCGCATTGGTTTGACGCTAAATCATGTGTTTCGCATGGATTTGAATCTAACTCGTTTGTTTCGCATGCTGTTGAAGCTAAATCATGTATATCACGAGTATTTGAAGCTAAACCATTTGCTTCGCATGGATTCGAAGATAACCCTTCTAATTCGCATTGATTTGAGGCTAAATCATGTGTTTCGCTTGGATTTGAAGCTAACTCGTTTTTTTCGCTAGTAGTTGAAGCTAAATCATGCATATCACAAGTATTTGAAGCTAAACCATTTGGTTCGCATTTATTCGAAGCTAAGCCATCCACTTCGCATTGATTTGAGGCTAAATCATGTGTTTCGCATGGATTTGAAGCTAACTCGTTTGTTTCGCATGCAGTTGAAGCTGAATCATGTATATCACAAGTATTTGAAGCTAAACTATTCGTTTCGCATGGATTCGAAGATAAGCCTTCCACTTCGCATTGATTTGAATATAAATCATGTGTTTCGCATGGATTATAAGATAACTCGTTTGTTTCGCATGCAGTTGAAGCTGAATCATGTATATCACAAGTATTTGAAGCTAAACCATTTGTATCGGATGGGATCGAAGATAAGCCTCCTACTTCGTATTGATTTGAATCTGAATCATGTGTTTCGCATGGATTTGAAGCTAACTCGTTTGTTTCGTATGCTGTGGAAGCTAAATCATATATCTCACAAGTATTTGAAGCTAAACCATTTGTTTCGCATTTATTCGAAGCTAAGCCTTCTACTTCGCATTGATTTGAGGCTAAATCATGTGTATCGCATGGATTTTAAGCTAGCTCGTTTGTTTCGCATGCAGTGGAAGCTAAATCATGTATATCACAAGTATTTGCAGCTAACCCATTTGTTTCGCATGGATTCGAAGATAACCCTATTTACTTCGCATTGATTTGAAGCTAAATCATGTGTTTCGCATGGATTTGAATCTAACTCGTACATTTCGCATGCTGTTGAAGCTAAATCATGTATATCACAAGTATATGAAGCTGATCCATTTGTTTCGCATGGATTCGAAGATAAGCCTTCCGCTTCGCATTGATTTGATGCTAAATCATGTGTTTCGCATGGATTTGAATCTAACTCGTTTGTTTCTCATGCTGTTGAAGCTAAATCATGTATATCACGAGTATTTGAAGCTAAACCATTTGCTTCGCATGGATTCGAAGATAACCCTTCAAATTCGCATTGATTTGAGGCTAAATCATGTGTTTCGCTTGGATTTGATGCTAACTCGTTTTTTTCGCTAGTAGTTGAAGCTAAATCATGCATATCACAAGTATTTGAAGCTAAACCATTTGGTTCGCATTTATTCGAAGATAAGCCTTCCACTTCGCATTGATTTGAATATAAATCATGTGTTTCGCTTGGATTTGAAGCTAACTCGTTTGTTTCGCATGCTGTTGAAGCTAAATCATGCATATCACAAGTATTTGAAGCTAAACCATTTGTTACGCATGGATTCGAAGATCAGCCTTCTACTTCGCATTGATTTGAAGCTAAATCATGTGTTTCGCATGGATTATAAGATAACTCGTTTGTTTCGCATGCAGTTGAAGCTGAATCATGTATATCACAAGTATTTGAAGCTAAACTATTCGTTTCGCGTGGATTCGAAGATAAGCATTCCACTTCGCATTGATTTGATGCTAAATCATGTGTTTCGCATGGATTTGAAGCTAACTCGTTTGTTTCGCATGCTGTTGAAGCTAACTCAAGTGGATCACAAGTATTTGAAGCTAAACCATTTGCTTCGCATGGATTCGAAGATTAGCCTTCTACTTCGCATTGATTTGATGCTAAATCATGTGTTTCACATGGATTTGAAGCTAACTCGTTTGTTTCGCATGCTGTTGAAGCTCAATCATGTACATCACATGTATTTGAAGCTAAACCATTTGTATCGCATGGAATCGAAGATAAGCCTCCTACTTCGCCTTGATTTGAAGCTAAATCATGTGTTCGCATGGATTTGAAGCTAACTTGTTTGATTCGCGAGCAGTTGAAGCTAAATCATGTATATCACAAGTATTTGAAGCTAAACCATTTGTATCGCATGGGATCGAAGATAAGCCTCCTACTTCGCATTGATTTGAAGCTAAATCATGTGTTTCGCATGGATTTGAAGCTAACTCGTTTGTTTCGCATGCTGTTGAAGCTAAATCATATATATCACAAGTATTTGAAGCTAAACCATTTGTTTCGCATTTATTCGAAGCTAAGCCTTCTACTTCGCATTGATTTGAGGCTAAATCATGTGTTTTGCTTGGTTTTGAAGCTAACTCGTTTTTTTCGCATGCAGTTGTAGCTAAATCATGTATATCACAAGTATTTGAAGGTAAACCATTTGTTTCGCATGGATTCGAAGATAAGCCTTCTACTTCGCATTGATTTGATGCTAAATCATGTGTTTCGCATGGATTTGAAGCTAACTCTTTTGTATCGCATGCTGTTGAAGCTAAATCATATATATCACAAGTATTTGAAGGTAAACCATTTGTTTCGCATTTATTCGAAGCTAAGCCTTCTACTTCGCATTGATTTGAGGCTAAATCATGTGTTTCGCATGGATTTGAAGCTAACTCGTTTGTTTCGCATGCTGTTGAATCTAAATCATGTCTATCACAAGTATTTGAAGCTAAACCATTTGTTACGCATGGATTCGAAGATCAGCCTTCTACTTAGCATTGATTTGATTCTAAATCATGTGTTTCGCATGGATTTGAAGCTAACTCGTTTGTTTCGCATGCTGTTGAAGCTAAATCATGTATATCACAAGTATTTGAAGCTAAACCATTTGTATCGGATGGGATCGAAGATAAGCCTCCTACTTCGCACTGATTTGAATCTGAATCATGTGTTTCGCATGGATTTGAAGCTAACTCGTTTGTTTCGCATGCTGTTGAAGCTAAATCATATATATCACAAGTATTTGAAGCTAAACCATTTGTTTCGCATTTATTCGAAGCTAAGCCTTCTACTTCGCATTGATTTGAGGCTAAATCATGTGTATCGCATGGATTTTAAGCTAGCTCGTTTGTTTCGCATGCAGTGGAAGCTAAATCATGTATATCACAAGTATTTGTAGCTAACCCATTTGTTTCGCATGGATTCGAAGATAACCCTATTTACTTCGCATTGATTTGAAGCTAAATCATGTGTTTCGCATGGATTTGAATCTAACTCGTACATTTCGCATGCTGTTGAAGCTAAATCATGTATATCACAAGTATATGAAGCTGATCCATTTGTTTCGCATGGATTCGAAGATAAGCCTTCCACTTCGCATTGATTTGATGCTAAATCATGTGTTTCGCATGGATTTGAATCTAACTCGTACATTTCGCATGCTGTTGAAGCTAAATCATGTATATCACAAGTATATGAAGCTGATCCATTTGTTTCGCATGGATTCGAAGATAAGCCTTCCACTTCGCATTGATTTGATGCTAAATCATGTGTTTCGCATGGATTTGAATCTAACTCGTTTGTTTCGCATGCTGTTGAAGCTAAATCATGTATATCACAAGTATTTGAAGCTATATCATATGTTTCGCATAGATTCCAAGATAACCCTTCTAATTCGCATTGATTTGAATCAAAATCATGTGTTTCGCATGGATTTGAAGCTAACTCGTTTGTTTCGCATGCTGTTGAAGCTAAATCATGTATATCACAAGTATTTGAAGCTATACCATTTGTTACGCATGGATTCGAAGCTAAGCCTTCTACTTCGCATTGATTTGATGCTAAGTCATTTGTTTCGCATGGATTTGAATCTAACTCGTTTGTTTCGCATGCTGTCTAAGCTAAATCATGCATATCACAAGTATTTGAAGCTAAACCATTTGTTACGCATGGATTCGAAGCTAAGCCTTCTACTTCGCATTGATTTGATGCTAAATCATGTGTTTCGCATGGATTTGAAGCTAACTCGTTTGTTTCGCATGCTGTTGAAGCTAACTCAAGTGGATCACAAGTATTTGAAGCTAAACCATTTGCTTCGCATGGATTCGAAGATTAGCCTTCTACATCGCATTGATTTGATGCTAAATCATGTGTTTCGCATGGATTTGAAGCTAACTCGTTTGTTTCGCATGCTGTTGAAGCTAAATCATGTACATCACATGTATTTGAAGCTAAACCATTTGTATCGGATGGGATCGAAGATAAGCCTCCTACTTCGCATTGATTTGAAGCTAAATCATGTGATTCGCATGGATTTGAAGCTAACTCTTTTGTTTCGCATGCTGTTGAAGCTAAATCATATATATCACAAGTATTTGAAGGTAAACCATTTGTTTCGCATTTATTCGAAGCTAAGCCTTCTACTTCGCATTGATTTGAGGCTAAATCATGTGTTTCGCATGGATTTGAAGCTAACTCGTTTGTTTCGCATGCTGTTGAATCTAAATCATGTATATCACAAGTATTTGAAGCTAAACCATTTGTTACGCATGGATTCGAAGATCAGCCTTCTACTTAGCATTGATTTGATTCTAAATCATGTGTTTCGCATGGATTTGAAGCTAACTCGTTTGTTTCGCATGCTGTTGAAGCTAAATCATGTATATCACAAGTATTTGAAGCTAAACCATTTGTATCGGATGGGATCGAAGATAAGCCTCCTACTTCGCATTGATTTGAAGCTAAATCATGTGTTCGCATGGATTTGAAGCTAACTTGTTTGATTCGCGAGCAGTTGAAGCTAAATCATGTATATCACAAGTATTTGAAGCTAAACCATTTGTATCGCATGGGATCGAAGATAAGCCTCCTACTTCGCATTGATTTGAAGCTAAATCATGTGTTTCGCATGGATTTGAAGCTAACTCGTTTGTTTCGCATGCTGTTGAAGCTGAATCATATATATCACAAGTATTTGAAGCTAAACCATTTGTTTCGCATTTATTCGAAGCTAAGCCTTCTACTTCGCATTGATTTGAGGCTAAATCATGTGTTTCGCTTGGTTTTGAAGCTAACTCGTTTGTTTCGCATGCTGTTGAATCTAAATCATGTATATCACAAGTATTTGAAGCTAAACCATTTGTTACGCATGGATTCGAAGATCAGCCTTCTACTTAGCATTGATTTGATTCTAAATCATGTGTTTCGCATGGATTTGAAGCTAACTCGTTTGTTTCGCATGCTGTTGAAGCTAAATCATGTATATCACAAGTATTTGAAGCTATATCATACGTTTCGCATAGATTCCAAGATAACCCTTCTAATTCGCATTGATTTGAATCAAAATCATGTGTTTCGCATGGATTTGAAGCTAACTCGTTTGTTTCGCATGCTGTTGAAGCTAAATCATGTATATCACAAGTATTTGAAGCTATACCATTTGTTACGCATGGATTCGAAGCTAAGCCTTCTACTTCGCATTGATTTGATGCTAAGTCATTTGTTTCGCATGGATTTGAATCTAACTCGTTTGTTTCGCATGCTGTTGAAGCTAAATCATGCATATCACAAGTATTTGGAGCTAAACCATTTGTTACGCATGGATTCGAAGATCAGCCTTCTACTTCGCATTGATTTGAAGCTATATCATGTGTTTCGCATGGATTATAAGATAGCTCGTTTGTTTCGCATGCAGTTGAAGCTGAATCATGTATATCACAAGTATTTGAAGCTAAACTATTCGTTTCGCATGGATTCGAAGATAAGCATCCCACTTCGCATTGATTTGATGCTAAATCATGTGTTTCGCATGGATTTGAAGCTAACTCGTTTGTTTCGCATGCTGTTGAAGCTAACTCAAGTGGATCACAAGTATTTGAAGCTAAACCATTTGCTTCGCATGGATTCGAAGATTAGCCTTCTACATCGCATTGATTTGATGCTAAATCATGTGTTTCACATGGATTTGAAGCTAACTCGTTTGTTTCGCATGCTGTTGAAGCTAAATCATGTACATCACATGTATTTGAAGCTAAACCATTTGTTTCGCATTTATTCGAAGCTAAGCCTTCTACTTCGCATTGATTTGAGGCTAAATCATGTGTTTCGCTTGGTTTTGAAGCTAACTCGTTTTTTTCGCATGCAGTTGTAGCTAAATCATGTATATCACAAGTATTTGAAGCTAAACCATTTGTTTCGCATGGATTCGAAGATAAGCCTTCTACTTCGCATTGATTTGATGCTAAATCATGTGTTTCGCATGGATTTGAAGCTAGCTCGTTGTTTCGCATGCTGTTGAAGCTAAATCATGTATATCACAAGTATTTGAAGCTAAACCATTTGTATCGGATGGGATCGAAGATAAGCCTCCTACTTCGCATTGATTTGAAGCTAAATCATGTGATTCGCATGGATTTGAAGCTAACTCTTTTGTTTCGCATGCTGTTGAAGCTAAATCATATATATCACAAGTATTTGAAGGTAAACCATTTGTTTCGCATTTATTCGAAGCTAAGCCTTCTACTTCGCATTGATTTGAGGCTAAATCATGTGTTTCGCATGGATTTGAAGCTAACTCGTTTGTTTCGCATGCTGTTGAATCTAAATCATGTATATCACAAGTATTTGAAGCTAAACCATTTGTTACGCATGGATTCGAAGATCAGCCTTCTACTTAGCATTGATTTGATTCTAAATCATGTGTTTCGCATGGATTTGAAGCTAACTCGTTTGTTTCGCATGCTGTTGAAGCTAAATCATGTATATCACAAGTATTTGAAGCTAAACCATTTGTATCGGATGGGATCGAAGATAAGCCTCCTACTTCGCATTGATTTGAATCTGAATCATGTGTTTCGCATGGATTTGAAGCTAACTCGTTTGTTTCGCATGCTGTTGAAGCTAAATCATATATATCACAAGTATTTGAAGCTAAACCATTTGTTTCGCATTTATTCGAAGCTAAGCCTTCTACTTCGCATTGATTTGAGGCTAAATCATGTGTATCGCATGGATTTTAAGCTAGCTCGTTTGTTTCGCATGCAGTGGAAGCTAAATCATGTATATCACAAGTATTTGTAGCTAACCCATTTGTTTCGCATGGATTCGAAGATAACCCTATTTACTTCGCATTGATTTGAAGCTAAATCATGTGTTTCGCATGGATTTGAATCTAACTCGTACATTTCGCATGCTGTTGAAGCTAAATCATGTATATCACAAGTATATGAAGCTGATCCATTTGTTTCGCATGGATTCGAAGATAAGCCTTCCACTTCGCATTGATTTGATGCTAAATCATGTGTTTCGCATGGATTTGAATCTAACTCGTTTGTTTCGCATGCTGTTGAAGCTAAATCATGTATATCACGAGTATTTGAAGCTAAACTATTCGTTTCGCATGGATTCGAAGATAAGCCTTCCACTTCGCATTGATTTGAATATAAATCATGTGTTTCGCTTGGATTTGAAGCTAACTCGTTTGTTTCGCATGCTGTTGAAGCTAAATCATGTATATCACAAGTATTTGAAGCTATATCATACGTTTCGCATAGATTCCAAGATAACCCTTCTAATTCGCATTGATTTGAATCAAAATCATGTGTTTCGCATGGATTTGAAGCTAACTCGTTTGTTTCGCATGCTGTTGAAGCTAAATCATGTATATCACAAGTATTTGAAGCTATACCATTTGTTACGCATGGATTCGAAGCTAAGCCTTCTACTTCGCATTGATTTGATGCTAAGTCATTTGTTTCGCATGGATTTGAATCTAACTCGTTTGTTTCGCATGCTGTCTAAGCTAAATCATGCATATCACAAGTATTTGAAGCTAAACCATTTGTTACGCATGGATTCGAAGATCAGCCTTCTACTTCGCATTGATTTGAAGCTATATCATGTGTTTCGCATGGATTATAAGATAACTCGTTTGTTTCGCATGCAGTTGAAGCTGAATCATGTATATCACAAGTATTTGAAGCTAAACTATTCGTTTCGCATGGATTCGAAGATAAGCATTCCACTTCGCATTGATTTGATGCTAAATCATGTGTTTCGCATGGATTTGAAGCTAACTCGTTTATTTCGCATGCTGTTGAAGCTAACTCAAGTGGATCACAAGTATTTGAAGCTAAACCATTTGCTTCGCATGGATTCGAAGATTAGCCTTCTACATCGCATTGATTTGATGCTAAATCATGTGTTTCGCATGGATTTGAAGCTAACTCGTTTGTTTCGCATGCTGTTGAAGCTAAATCATGTACATCACATGTATTTGAAGCTAAACCATTTGTATCGGATGGGATCGAAGATAAGCCTCCTACTTCGCATTGATTTGAAGCTAAATCATGTGATTCGCATGGATTTGAAGCTAACTCTTTTGTTTCGCATGCTGTTGAAGCTAAATCATATATATCACAAGTATTTGAAGGTAAACCATTTGTTTCGCATTTATTCGAAGCTAAGCCTTCTACTTCGCATTGATTTGAGGCTAAATCATGTGTTTCGCATGGATTTGAAGCTAACTCGTTTGTTTCGCATGCTGTTGAATCTAAATCATGTATATCACAAGTATTTGAAGCTAAACCATTTGTTACGCATGGATTCGAAGATCAGCCTTCTACTTAGCATTGATTTGATTCTAAATCATGTGTTTCGCATGGATTTGAAGCTAACTCGTTTGTTTCGCATGCTGTTGAAGCTAAATCATGTATATCACAAGTATTTGAAGCTAAACCATTTGTATCGGATGGGATCGAAGATAAGCCTCCTACTTCGCATTGATTTGAAGCTAAATCATGTGTTCGCATGGATTTGAAGCTAACTTGTTTGATTCGCGAGCAGTTGAAGCTAAATCATGTATATCACAAGTATTTGAAGCTAAACCATTTGTATCGCATGGGATCGAAGATAAGCCTCCTACTTCGCATTGATTTGAAGCTAAATCATGTGTTTCGCATGGATTTGAAGCTAACTCGTTTGTTTCGCATGCTGTTGAAGCTAAATCATATATATCACAAGTATTTGAAGCTAAACCATTTGTTTCGCATTTATTCGAAGCTAAGCCTTCTACTTCGCATTGATTTGAGGCTAAATCATGTGTTTCGCTTGGTTTTGAAGCTAACTCGTTTGTTTCGCATGCTGTTGAATCTAAATCATGTATATCACAAGTATTTGAAGCTAAACCATTTGTTACGCATGGATTCGAAGATCAGCCTTCTACTTAGCATTGATTTGATTCTAAATCATGTGTTTCGCATGGATTTGAAGCTAACTCGTTTGTTTCGCATGCTGTTGAAGCTAAATCATGTATATCAAAAGTATTTGAAGCTATATCATACGTTTCGCATAGATTCCAAGATAACCCTTCTAATTCGCATTGATTTGAATCAAAATCATGTGTTTCGCATGGATTTGAAGCTAACTCGTTTGTTTCGCATGCTGTTGAAGCTAAATCATGTATATCACAAGTATTTGAAGCTATACCATTTGTTACGCATGGATTCGAAGCTAAGCCTTCTACTTCGCATTGATTTGATGCTAAGTCATTTGTTTCGCATGGATTTGAATCTAACTCGTTTGTTTCGCATGCTGTTGAAGCTAAATCATGCATATCACAAGTATTTGGAGCTAAACCATTTGTTACGCATGGATTCGAAGATCAGCCTTCTACTTCGCATTGATTTGAAGCTATATCATGTGTTTCGCATGGATTATAAGATAACTCGTTTGTTTCGCATGCAGTTGAAGCTGAATCATGTATATCACAAGTATTTGAAGCTAAACTATTCGTTTCGCATGGATTCGAAGATAAGCATCCCACTTCGCATTGATTTGATGCTAAATCATGTGTTTCGCATGGATTTGAAGCTAACTCGTTTGTTTCGCATGCTGTTGAAGCTAACTCAAGTGGATCACAAGTATTTGAAGCTAAACCATTTGCTTCGCATGGATTCGAAGATTAGCCTTCTACATCGCATTGATTTGATGCTAAATCATGTGTTTCACATGGATTTGAAGCTAACTCGTTTGTTTCGCATGCTGTTGAAGCTAAATCATGTACATCACATGTATTTGAAGCTAAACCATTTGTATCGCATGGAATCGAAGATAAGCCTCCTACTTCGCATTGATTTGAAGCTAAATCATGTGTTCGCATGGATTTGAAGCTAACTTGTTTGATTCGCGAGCAGTTGAAGCTAAATCATGTATATCGCAAGTATTTGAAGCTAAACCATTTGTATCGCATGGGATCGAAGATAAGCCTCCTACTTCGCATTGATTTTAAGCTAAATCATGTGTTTCGCATGGATTTGAAGCTAACTCGTTTGTTTCGCATGCTGTTGAAGCTAAATCATATATATCACAAGTATTTGAAGCTAAACCATTTGTTTCGCATTTATTCGAAGCTAAGCCTTCTACTTCGCATTGATTTGAGGCTAAATCATGTGTTTCGCTTGGTTTTGAAGCTAACTCGTTTTTTTCGCATGCAGTTGTAGCTAAATCATGTATATCACAAGTATTTGAAGCTAAACCATTTGTTTCGCATGGATTCGAAGATAAGCCTTCTACTTCGCATTGATTTGATGCTAAATCATGTGTTTCGCATGGATTTGAAGCTAGCTCGTTGTTTCGCATGCTGTTGAAGCTAAATCATGTATATCACAAGTATTTGAAGCTAAACCATTTGTATCGGATGGGATCGAAGATAAGCCTCCTACTTCGCATTGATTTGAAGCTAAATCATGTGATTCGCATGGATTTGAAGCTAACTCTTTTGTTTCGCATGCTGTTGAAGCTAAATCATATATATCACAAGTATTTGAAGGTAAACCATTTGTTTCGCATTTATTCGAAGCTAAGCCTTCTACTTCGCATTGATTTGAGGCTAAATCATGTGTTTCGCATGGATTTGAAGCTAACTCGTTTGTTTCGCATGCTGTTGAATCTAAATCATGTATATCACAAGTATTTGAAGCTAAACCATTTGTTACGCATGGATTCGAAGATCAGCCTTCTACTTAGCATTGATTTGATTCTAAATCATGTGTTTCGCATGGATTTGAAGCTAACTCGTTTGTTTCGCATGCTGTTGAAGCTAAATCATGTATATCACAAGTATTTGAAGCTATATCATACGTTTCGCATAGATTCCAAGATAACCCTTCTAATTCGCATTGATTTGAATCAAAATCATGTGTTTCGCATGGATTTGAAGCTAACTCGTTTGTTTCGCATGCTGTTGAAGCTAAATCATGTATATCACAAGTATTTGGAGCTATACCATTTGTTACGCATGGATTCGAAGCTAAGCCTTCTACTTCGCATTGATTTGATGCTAAGTCATTTGTTTCGCATGGATTTGAATCTAACTCGTTTGTTTCGCATGCTGTTGAAGCTAAATCATGCATATCACAAGTATTTGAAGCTAAACCATTTGTTACGCGTGGATTCGAAGATCAGCCTTCTACTTCGCATTGATTTGAAGCTATATCATGTGTTTCGCATGGATTATAAGATAACTCGTTTGTTTCGCATGCAGTTGAAGCTGAGTCATGTATATCACAAGTATTTGAAGCTAAACTATTCGTTTCGCATGGATTCGAAGATAAGCATCCCACTTCGCATTGATTTGATGCTAAATCATGTGTTTCGCATGGATTTGAAGCTAACTCGTTTGTTTCGCATGCTGTTGAAGCTAACTCAAGTGGATCACAAGTATTTGAAGCTAAACCATTTGCTTCGCATGGATTCGAAGATTAGCCTTCTACATCGCATTGATTTGATGCTAAATCATGTGTTTCACATGGATTTGAAGCTAACTCGTTTGTTTCGCATGCTGTTGAAGCTAAATCATGTACATCACATGTATTTGAAGCTAAACCATTTGTATCGCATGGAATCGAAGATAAGCATCCCACTTCGCATTGATTTGATGCTAAATCATGTGTTTCGCATGGATTTGAAGCTAACTCGTTTGTTTCGCATGCTGTTGAAGCTAACTCAAGTGGATCACAAGTATTTGAAGCTAAACCATTTGCTTCGCATGGATTCGAAGCTAAGCCTTCTACTTCGCATTGATTTGATGCTAAGTCATTTGTTTCGCATGGATTTGAATCTAACTCGTTTGTTTCGCATGCTGTTGAAGCTAAATCATGCATATCACAAGTATTTGAAGCTAAACCATTTGTTACGCATGGATTCGAAGATCAGCCTTCTACTTCGCATTGATTTGAAGCTATATCATGTGTTTCGCATGGATTATAAGATAACTCGTTTGTTTCGCATGCAGTTGAAGCTGAGTCATGTATATCACAAGTATTTGAAGCTAAACTATTCGTTTCGCATGGATTCGAAGATAAGCATCCCACTTCGCATTGATTTGATGCTAAATCATGTGTTTCGCATGGATTTGAAGCTAACTCGTTTGTTTCGCATGCTGTTGAAGCTAACTCAAGTGGATCACAAGTATTTGAAGCTAAACCATTTGCTTCGCATGGATTCGAAGATTAGCCTTCTACATCGCATTGATTTGATGCTAAATCATGTGTTTCACATGGATTTGAAGCTAACTCGTTTGTTTCGCATGCTGTTGAAGCTAAATCATGTACATCACATGTATTTGAAGCTAAACCATTTGTATCGCATGGAATCGAAGATAAGCATCCCACTTCGCATTGATTTGATGCTAAATCATGTGTTTCGCATGGATTTGAAGCTAACTCGTTTGTTTCGCATGCTGTTGAAGCTAACTCAAGTGGATCACAAGTATTTGAAGCTAAACCATTTGCTTCGCATGGATTCGAAGATTAGCCTTCTACATCGCATTGATTTGATGCTAAATCATGTGTTTCACATGGATTTGAAGCTAACTCGTTTGTTTCGCATGCTGTTGAAGCTAAATCATGTACATCACATGTATTTGAAGCTAAACCATTTGTATCGCATGGAATCGAAGATAAGCCTCCTACTTCGCATTGATTTGAAGCTAAATCATGTGTTCGCATGGATTTGAAGCTAACTTGTTTGATTCGCGAGCAGTTGAAGCTAAATCATGTATATCGCAAGTATTTGAAGCTAAACCATTTGTATCGCATGGGATCGAAGATAAGCCTCCTACTTCGCATTGATTTGAAGCTAAATCATGTGTTTCGCATGGATTTGAAGCTAACTCGTTTGTTTCGCATGCTGTTGAAGCTAAATCATATATATCACAAGTATTTGAAGCTAAACCATTTGTTTCGCATTTATTCGAAGCTAAGCCTTCTACTTCGCATTGATTTGAGGCTAAATCATGTGTTTCGCTTGGTTTTGAAGCTAACTCGTTTTTTTCGCATGCAGTTGTAGCTAAATCATGTATATCACAAGTATTTGAAGCTAAACCATTTGTTTCGCATGGATTCGAAGATAAGCCTTCTACTTCGCATTGATTTGATGCTAAATCATGTGTTTCGCATGGATTTGAAGCTAGCTCGTTGTTTCGCATGCTGTTGAAGCTAAATCATGTATATCACAAGTATTTGAAGCTAAACCATTTGTATCGGATGGGATCGAAGATAAGCCTCCTACTTCGCATTGATTTGAAGCTAAATCATGTGATTCGCATGGATTTGAAGCTAACTCTTTTGTTTCGCATGCTGTTGAAGCTAAATCATATATATCACAAGTATTTGAAGGTAAACCATTTGTTTCGCATTTATTCGAAGCTAAGCCTTCTACTTCGCATTGATTTGAGGCTAAATCATGTGTTTCGCATGGATTTGAAGCTAGCTCGTTTGTTTCGCATGCTGTTGAATCTAAATCATGTATATCACAAGTATTTGAAGCTAAACCATTTGTTACGCATGGATTCGAAGATCAGCCTTCTACTTAGCATTGATTTGATTCTAAATCATGTGTTTCGCATGGATTTGAAGCTAACTCGTTTGTTTCGCATGCTGTTGAAGCTAAATCATGTATATCACAAGTATTTGAAGCTATATCATACGTTTCGCATAGATTCCAAGATAACCCTTCTAATTCGCATTGATTTGAATCAAAATCATGTGTTTCGCATGGATTTGAAGCTAACTCGTTTGTTTCGCATGCTGTTGAAGCTAAATCATGTATATCACAAGTATTTGGAGCTATACCATTTGTTACGCATGGATTCGAAGCTAAGCCTTCTACTTCGCATTGATTTGATGCTAAGTCATTTGTTTCGCATGGATTTGAATCTAACTCGTTTGTTTCGCATGCTGTTGAAGCTAAATCATGCATTTCACAAGTATTTGAAGCTAAACCATTTGTTACGCATGGATTCGAAGATCAGCCTTCTACTTCGCATTGATTTGAAGCTATATCATGTGTTTCGCATGGATTATAAGATAACTCGTTTGTTTCGCATGCAGTTGAAGCTGAGTCATGTATATCACAAGTATTTGAAGCTAAACTATTCGTTTCGCATGGATTCGAAGATAAGCATCCCACTTCGCATTGATTTGATGCTAAATCATGTGTTTCGCATGGATTTGAAGCTAACTCGTTTGTTTCGCATGCTGTTGAAGCTAACTCAAGTGGATCACAAGTATTTGAAGCTAAACCATTTGCTTCGCATGGATTCGAAGATTAGCCTTCTACATCGCATTGATTTGATGCTAAATCATGTGTTTCACATGGATTTGAAGCTAACTCGTTTGTTTCGCATGCTGTTGAAGCTAAATCATGTACATCACATGTATTTGAAGCTAAACCATTTGTATCGCATGGAATCGAAGATAAGCCTCCTACTTCGCATTGATTTGAAGGTAAATCATGTGTTCGCATGGATTTGAAGCTAACTTGTTTGATTCGCGAGCAGTTGAAGCTAAATCATGTATATCGCAAGTATTTGAATCTAAACCATTTGTATCGCATGGGATCGAAGATAAGCCTCCTACTTCGCATTGATTTGAAGCTAAATCATGTGTTTCGCATGGATTTGAAGCTAACTCGTTTGTTTCGCATGCTGTTGAAGCTAAATCATATATATCACAAGTATTTGAAGCTAAACCATTTGTTTCGCATTTATTCGAAGCTAAGCCTTCTACTTCGCATTGATTTGAGGCTAAATCATGTGTTTCGCTTGGTTTTGAAGCTAACTCGTTTTTTTCGCATGCAGTTGTAGCTAAATCATGTATATCACAAGTATTTGAAGCTAAACCATTTGTTTCGCATGGATTCGAAGATAAGCCTTCTACTTCGCATTGATTTGATGCTAAATCATGTGTTTCGCATGGATTTGAAGCTAGCTCGTTGTTTCGCATGCTGTTGAAGCTAAATCATGTATATCACAAGTATTTGAAGCTAAACCATTTGTATCGGATGGGATCGAAGATAAGCCTCCTACTTCGCATTGATTTGAAGCTAAATCATGTGATTCGCATGGATTTGAAGCTAACTCTTTTGGTTCGCATGCTGTTGAAGCTAAATCATATATATCACAAGTATTTGAAGGTAAACCATTTGTTTCGCATTTATTCGAAGCTAAGCCTTCTACTTCGCATTGATTTGAGGCTAAATCATGTGTTTCGCATGGATTTGAAGCTAACTCGTTTGTTTCGCATGCTGTTGAATCTAAATCATGTATATCACAAGTATTTGAAGCTAAACCATTTGTTACGCATGGATTCGAAGATCAGCCTTCTACTTAGCATTGATTTGATTCTAAATCATGTGTTTCGCATGGATTTGATGCTAACTCGTTTGTTTCGCATGCTGTTGAAGCTAAATCATGTACATCACATGTATTTGAAGCTAAACCATGTGTATCGCATGGAATCGAAGATAAGCCTCCTACTTCGCATTGATTTGAAGCTAAATCATGTGTTCGCATGGATTTGAATCTAACTCGTACATTTCGCATGCTGTTCAAGCTAAATCATGTATATCACAAGTATATGAAGCTGATCCATTTGTTTCGCATGGATTCGAAGATAAGCCTTCCACTTCGCATTGATTTGATGCTAAATCATGTGTTTCGCATGGATTTGAATCTAACTCGTTTGTTTCGCATGCTGTTGAAGCTAAATCATGTATATCACAAGTATTTGAAGCTAAACCATTTGTATCGGATGGGATCGAAGATAAGCCTCCTACTTCGCATTGATTTGAATCTGAATCATGTGTTTCGCATGGATTTGAAGCTAACTCGTTTGTTTCGCATGCAGTTGAAGCTGAATCATGTATATCACAAGTATTTGAAGCTAAACTATTCGTTTCGCATGGATTCGAAGATAAGCCTTCCACTTCGCATTGATTTGAATATAAATCATGTGTTTCGCTTGGATTTGAAGCTAACTCGTTTGTTTCGCATGCTGTTGAAGCTAACTCAAGTGGATCCCAAGTATTTGAAGCTAAACCATTTGCTTCGCATGGATTCGAAGATTAGCCTTCTACTTTGCATTGATTTGATGCCAAATCATGTGTTTCACATGGATTTGAAGCTAACTCGTTTGTTTCGCATGCTGTTGAAGCTAAATCATGTATATCACAAGTATTTGAAGCTATATCATACGTTTCGCATGGATTCCAAGACAACCCTTCTAATTCGCATTGATTTGAAGCTAAATCATGTGTTTCGCATGGATTCGAAGATCAGCCTTCTACTTAGCATTGATTTTATGCTAAATCATGTGTTTCGCATGGATTTGAAGCTAAGTCGTTTGTTTCGCATGCTGTTGAATCTAAATCATGTATATCACAAGTATTTGCAGCTAACCCATTTGTTTCGCATGGATTCGAAGATAACCCTATTTACTTCGCATTGATTTGAAGCTAAATCATGTGTTTCGCATGGATTTGAATCTAACTCGTACATTTCGCATGCTGTTGAAGCTAAATCATGTATATCACAAGTATATGAAGCTGATCCATTTGTTTCGCATGGATTCGAAGATAAGCCTTCCACTTCGCATTGATTTGATGCTAAATCTTGTGTTTCGCATGGATTTGAATCTAACTCGTTTGTTTCGCATGTTGTTGAAGCTAAATCATGTATATCACGAGTATTTGAAGCTATATCATTTGTTTCGCATGGATTCGAAGATAACCCTTCTAATTCGCATTGATTTGAGGCTAAATCATGTGTTTCGCTTGGATTTGAAGCTAACTCGTTTTTTTCGCTAGTACTTGAATCTAAATCATGCATATCACAAGTATTTGAAGCTAACCATTTGGTTCGCATTTATTCGAAGCTAAGCCATCCACTTCGCATTGATTTGAGGCTAAATCATGTGTTTCGCTTGGTTTTGAAGCTAACTCGTTTTTTTCGCATGCAGTTGTAGCTAAATCATGTATATCACAAGTATTTGTAGCTAATCCATTTGTTTCGCATGGATTCGAAGATAAGCCTTCTACTTCGCATTGATTTTAATCTAAATCATGTGTTTCGCATGGATTTGAAGCTAACTCGTTTGTTTCGCATGCAGTCGAAGCTGAATCATGTATATCACAAGTATTTGAAGCTAAACTATTCGTTTCGCATGGATTCGGAGATAAGCCTTCCACTTCGTATTGATTTGAATATAAATCATGTGTTTCGCTTGGATTTGAAGCTAACTCGTTTGTTTCGCATGCTGTTGAAGCTTACTCAAGTGGATCCCAAGTATTTGAAGCTAAACCATTTGCTTCGCATGGATTCGAAGATTAGCCTTCTACTTTGCATTGATTTGATGCTAAATCATGTGTTTCGCATGGATTTGAAGCTAACTCTTTTGTTTCGCATGCTGTTGAAGCTAAATCATATATATCACAAGTATTTGAAGGTAAACCATTTGTTTCGCATTTATTCGAAGCTAAGCCTTCTACTTCGCATTGATTTGAGGCTAAATCATGTGTTTCGCATGGATTTGAAGCTAACTCGTTTGTTTCGCATGCTGTTGAATCTAAATCATGTCTATCACAAGTATTTGAAGCTAAACCATTTGTTACGCATGGATTCGAAGATCAGCCTTCTACTTAGCATTGATTTGATTCTAAATCATGTGTTTCGCATGGATTTGAAGCTAACTCGTTTGTTTCGCATGCTGTTGAAGCTAAATCATGTATATCACAAGTATTTGAAGATAAACCATTTGTGTCGGATGGGATCGAAGATAAGCCTCCTACTTCGCATTGATTTGAATCTGAATCATGTGTTTCGCATGGATTTGAAGCTAACTCGTTTGTTTCGCATGCTGTTGAAGCTAAATCAAATATATCACAAGTATTTGAAGCTAAACCATTTGTTTCGCATTTATTCGAAGCTAAGCCTTCTACTTCGCATTGATTTGAGGCTAAATCATGTGTATCGCATGGATTTTAAGCTAGCTCGTTTGTTTCGCATGCAGTGGAAGCTAAATCATGTATATCACAAGTATTTGCAGCTAACCCATTTGTTTCGCATGGATTCGAAGATAACCCTATTTACTTCGCATTGATTTGAAGCTAAATCATGTGTTTCGCATGGATTTGAATCTAACTCGTACATTTCGCATGCTGTTGAAGCTAAATCATGTATATCACAAGTATATGAAGCTGATCCATTTGTTTCGCATGGATTCGAAGATAAGCCTTCCACTTCGCATTGATTTGATGCTAAACCTTGTGTTTCGCATGGATTTGAATCTAACTCGTTTGTTTCGCATGTTGTTGAAGCTAAATCATGTATATCACGAGTATTTGAAGCTATATCATTTGTTTCGCATGGATTCGAAGATAACCCTTCTAATTCGCATTGATTTGAGGCTAAATCATGTGTTTCGCTTGGATTTGAAGCTAACTCGTTTTTTTCGCTAGTACTTGAAGCTAAATCATGCATATCACAAGTATTTGAAGCTAACCATTTGGTTCGCATTTATTCGAAGCTAAGCCATCCACTTCGCATTGATTTGAGGCTAAATCATGTGTTTCGCTTGGTTTTGAAGCTAACTCGTTTTTTTCGCATGCAGTTGTAGCTAAATCATGTATATCACAAGTATTTGTAGCTAATCCATTTGTTTCGCATGGATTCGAAGATAAGCCTTCTACTTCGCATTGATTTTAATCTAAATCATGTGTTTCGCATGGATTTTAAGCTAGCTCGTTTGTTTCGCATGCAGTGGAAGCTAAATCATGTATATCACAAGTATTTGCAGCTAACCCATTTGTTTCGCATGGATTCGAAGATAACCCTATTTACTTCGCATTGATTTGAAGCTAAATCATGTGTTTCGCATGGATTTGAATCTAACTCGTACATTTCGCATGCTGTTGAAGCTAAATCATGTATATCACAAGTATATGAAGCTGATCCATTTGTTTCGCATGGATTCGAAGATAAGCCTTCCACTTCGCATTGATTTGATGCTAAATCTTGTGTTTCGCATGGATTTGAATCTAACTCGTTTGTTTCGCATGTTGTTGAAGCTAAATCATGTATATCACGAGTATTTGAAGCTATATCATTTGTTTCGCATGGATTCGAAGATAACCCTTCTAATTCGCATTGATTTGAGGCTAAATCATGTGTTTCGCTTGGATTTGAAGCTAACTCGTTTTTTTCGCTAGTACTTGAAGCTAAATCATGCATATCACAAGTATTTGAAGCTAACCATTTGGTTCGCATTTATTCGAAGCTAAGCCATCCACTTCGCATTGATTTGAGGCTAAATCATGTGTTTCGCTTGGTTTTGAAGCTAACTCGTTTTTTTCGCATGCAGTTGTAGCTAAATCATGTATATCACAAGTATTTGTAGCTAATCCATTTGTTTCGCATGGATTCGAAGATAAGCCTTCTACTTCGCATTGATTTTAATCTAAATCATGTGTTTCGCATGGATTTGAAGCTAACTCGTTTGTTTCGCATGCAGTCGAAGCTGAATCATGTATATCACAAGTATTTGAAGCTAAACTATTCGTTTCGCATGGATTCGGAGATAAGCCTTCCACTTCGTATTGATTTGAATATAAATCATGTGTTTCGCTTGGATTTGAAGCTAACTCGTTTGTTTCGCATGCTGTTGAAGCTTACTCAAGTGGATCCCAAGTATTTGAAGCTAAACCATTTGCTTCGCATGGATTCGAAGATTAGCCTTCTACTTTGCATTGATTTGATGCTAAATCATGTGTTTCACATGGATTTGAAGCTAACTCGTTTGTTTCGCATGCTGTTGAAGCTAAATCATGTATATCACAAGTATTTGAAGCTATATCATACGTTTCGCATAGATTCCAAGATAACCCTTCTAATTCGCATTGATTTGAATCAAAATCATGTGTTTCGCATGGATTTGAAGCTAACTCGTTTGTTTCGCATGCTGTTGAAGCTAAATCATGTATATCACAAGTATTTGAAGCTATATCATACGTTTCGCATAGATTCCAAGATAACCCTTCTAATTCGCATTGATTTGAATCAAAATCATGTGTTTCGCATGGATTTGAAGCTAACTCGTTTGTTTCGCATGCTGTTGAAGCTAAATCATGTATATCACAAGTATTTGAAGCTATACCCTTTGTTACGCATGGATTCGAAGCTAAGCCTTCTACTTCGCATTGATTTGATGCTAAGTCATTTGTTTCGCATGGATTTGAATCTAACTCGTTTGTTTCGCATGCTGTTGAAGCTAAATCATGCATATCACAAGTATTTGAAGCTAAACCATTTGTTTCGCATGGATTCGAAGATCAGCCTTCTACTTCGCATTGATTTGAAGCTATATCATGTGTTTCGCATGGATTATAAGACAACTCGTTTGTTTCGCATGCAGTTGAAGCTGAATCATGTATATCACAAGTATTTGAAGCTAAACTATTCGTTTCGCATGGATTCGAAGATAAGCATCCCACTTCGCATTGATTTGATGCTAAATCATGTGTTTCGCATGGATTTGAAGCTAACTCGTTTGTTTCGCATGCTGTTGAAGCTAACTCAAGTGGATCACAAGTATTTGAAGCTAAACCATTTGCTTCGCATGGATTCGAATATTAACCTTCTACTTCGCATTGATTTGATGCAAAATCATGTGTTTCACATGGATTTGAAGCTAACTCGTTTGTTTCGCATGCTGTTGAAGCTAAATCATGTACATCACATGTATTTGAAGCTAAACCATTTGTATCGCATGGAATCGAAGATAAGCCTCCTACTTCGCATTGATTTGAAGCTAATTCATGTGTTCGCATGGATTTGAATCTAACTCGTACATTTCGCATGCTGTTCAAGCTAAATCATGTATATCACAAGTATATGAAGCTGATCCATTTGTTTCGCATGGATTCGAAGATAAGCCTTCCACTTCGCATTGATTTGATGCTAAATCATGTGTTTCGCATGGATTTGAATCTAACTCGTTTGTTTCGCATGCTGTTGAAGCTAAATCATGTATATCACAAGTATTTGAAGCTAAACCATTTGTATCGGATGGGATCGAAGATAAGCCTCCTACTTCGCATTGATTTGAATCTGAATCATGTGTTTCGCATGGATTTGAAGCTAACTCGTTTGTTTCGCATGCAGTTGAAGCTGAATCATGTATATCACAAGTATTTGAAGCTAAACTATTCGTTTCGCATGGATTCGAAGATAAGCCTTCCACTTCGCATTGATTTGAATATAAATCATGTGTTTCGCTTGGATTTGAAGCTAACTCGTTTGTTTCGCATGCTGTTGAAGCTAACTCAAGTGGATCCCAAGTATTTGAAGCTAAACCATTTGCTTCGCATGGATTCGAAGATTAGCCTTCTACTTTGCATTGATTTGATGCCAAATCATGTGTTTCACATGGATTTGAAGCTAACTCGTTTGTTTCGCATGCTGTTGAAGCTAAATCATGTATATCACAAGTATTTGAAGCTATATCATACGTTTCGCATGGATTCCAAGACAACCCTTCTAATTCGCATTGATTTGAAGCTAAATCATGTGTTTCGCATGGATTTGAAGCTAACTCCTTTGTTTCGCATGCTGTTGAAGCTAAATCATGTATATCACAAATATTTGAAGCTAAACCATTTGTTACGCATGGATTCGAAGATCAGCCTTCTACTTAGCATTGATTTTATGCTAAATCATGTGTTTCGCATGGATTTGAAGCTAAGTCGTTTGTTTCGCATGCTGTTGAATCTAAATCATGTATATCACAAGTATTTGCAGCTAACCCATTTGTTTCGCATGGATTCGAAGATAACCCTATTTACTTCGCATTGATTTGAAGCTAAATCATGTGTTTCGCATGGATTTGAATCTAACTCGTACATTTCGCATGCTGTTGAAGCTAAATCATGTATATCACAAGTATATGAAGCTGATCCATTTGTTTCGCATGGATTCGAAGATAAGCCTTCCACTTCGCATTGATTTGATGCTAAATCTTGTGTTTCGCATGGATTTGAATCTAACTCGTTTGTTTCGCATGTTGTTGAAGCTAAATCATGTATATCACGAGTATTTGAAGCTATATCATTTGTTTCGCATGGATTCGAAGATAACCCTTCTAATTCGCATTGATTTGAGGCTAAATCATGTGTTTCGCTTGGATTTGAAGCTAACTCGTTTTTTTCGCTAGTACTTGAATCTAAATCATGCATATCACAAGTATTTGAAGCTAACCATTTGGTTCGCATTTATTCGAAGCTAAGCCATCCACTTCGCATTGATTTGAGGCTAAATCATGTGTTTCGCTTGGTTTTGAAGCTAACTCGTTTTTTTCGCATGCAGTTGTAGCTAAATCATGTATATCACAAGTATTTGTAGCTAATCCATTTGTTTCGCATGGATTCGAAGATAAGCCTTCTACTTCGCATTGATTTTAATCTAAATCATGTGTTTCGCATGGATTTGAAGCTAACTCGTTTGTTTCGCATGCAGTCGAAGCTGAATCATGTATATCACAAGTATTTGAAGCTAAACTATTCGTTTCGCATGGATTCGGAGATAAGCCTTCCACTTCGTATTGATTTGAATATAAATCATGTGTTTCGCTTGGATTTGAAGCTAACTCGTTTGTTTCGCATGCTGTTGAAGCTTACTCAAGTGGATCCCAAGTATTTGAAGCTAAACCATTTGCTTCGCATGGATTCGAAGATTAGCCTTCTACTTTGCATTGATTTGATGCTAAATCATGTGTTTCGCATGGATTTGAAGCTAACTCTTTTGTTTCGCATGCTGTTGAAGCTAAATCATATATATCACAAGTATTTGAAGGTAAACCATTTGTTTCGCATTTATTCGAAGCTAAGCCTTCTACTTCGCATTGATTTGAGGCTAAATCATGTGTTTCGCATGGATTTGAAGCTAACTCGTTTGTTTCGCATGCTGTTGAATCTAAATCATGTCTATCACAAGTATTTGAAGCTAAACCATTTGTTACGCATGGATTCGAAGATCAGCCTTCTACTTAGCATTGATTTTATGCTAAATCATGTGTTTCGCATGGATTTGAAGCTAACTCGTTTGTTTCGCATGCTGTTGAAGCTAAATCAAATATATCACAAGTATTTGAAGCTAAACCATTTGTTTCGCATTTATTCGAAGCTAAGCCTTCTACTTCGCATTGATTTGAGGCTAAATCATGTGTATCGCATGGATTTTAAGCTAGCTCGTTTGTTTCGCATGCAGTGGAAGCTAAATCATGTATATCACAAGTATTTGCAGCTAACCCATTTGTTTCGCATGGATTCGAAGATAACCCTATTTACTTCGCATTGATTTGAAGCTAAATCATGTGTTTCGCATGGATTTGAATCTAACTCGTACATTTCGCATGCTGTTGAAGCTAAATCATGTATATCACAAGTATATGAAGCTGATCCATTTGTTTCGCATGGATTCGAAGATAAGCCTTCCACTTCGCATTGATTTGATGCTAAACCTTGTGTTTCGCATGGATTTGAATCTAACTCGTTTGTTTCGCATGTTGTTGAAGCTAAATCATGTATATCACGAGTATTTGAAGCTATATCATTTGTTTCGCATGGATTCGAAGATAACCCTTCTAATTCGCATTGATTTGAGGCTAAATCATGTGTTTCGCTTGGATTTGAAGCTAACTCGTTTTTTTCGCTAGTACTTGAAGCTAAATCATGCATATCACAAGTATTTGAAGCTAACCATTTGGTTCGCATTTATTCGAAGCTAAGCCATCCACTTCGCATTGATTTGAGGCTAAATCATGTGTTTCGCTTGGTTTTGAAGCTAACTCGTTTTTTTCGCATGCAGTTGTAGCTAAATCATGTATATCACAAGTATTTGTAGCTAATCCATTTGTTTCGCATGGATTCGAAGATAAGCCTTCTACTTCGCATTGATTTTAATCTAAATCATGTGTTTCGCATGGATTTTAAGCTAGCTCGTTTGTTTCGCATGCAGTGGAAGCTAAATCATGTATATCACAAGTATTTGCAGCTAACCCATTTGTTTCGCATGGATTCGAAGATAACCCTATTTACTTCGCATTGATTTGAAGCTAAATCATGTGTTTCGCATGGATTTGAATCTAACTCGTACATTTCGCATGCTGTTGAAGCTAAATCATGTATATCACAAGTATATGAAGCTGATCCATTTGTTTCGCATGGATTCGAAGATAAGCCTTCCACTTCGCATTGATTTGATGCTAAATCTTGTGTTTCGCATGGATTTGAATCTAACTCGTTTGTTTCGCATGTTGTTGAAGCTAAATCATGTATATCACGAGTATTTGAAGCTATATCATTTGTTTCGCATGGATTCGAAGATAACCCTTCTAATTCGCATTGATTTGAGGCTAAATCATGTGTTTCGCTTGGATTTGAAGCTAACTCGTTTTTTTCGCTAGTACTTGAAGCTAAATCATGCATATCACAAGTATTTGAAGCTAACCATTTGGTTCGCATTTATTCGAAGCTAAGCCATCCACTTCGCATTGATTTGAGGCTAAATCATGTGTTTCGCTTGGTTTTGAAGCTAACTCGTTTTTTTCGCATGCAGTTGTAGCTAAATCATGTATATCACAAGTATTTGTAGCTAATCCATTTGTTTCGCATGGATTCGAAGATAAGCCTTCTACTTCGCATTGATTTTAATCTAAATCATGTGTTTCGCATGGATTTGAAGCTAACTCGTTTGTTTCGCATGCAGTCGAAGCTGAATCATGTATATCACAAGTATTTGAAGCTAAACTATTCGTTTCGCATGGATTCGGAGATAAGCCTTCCACTTCGTATTGATTTGAATATAAATCATGTGTTTCGCTTGGATTTGAAGCTAACTCGTTTGTTTCGCATGCTGTTGAAGCTTACTCAAGTGGATCCCAAGTATTTGAAGCTAAACCATTTGCTTCGCATGGATTCGAAGATTAGCCTTCTACTTTGCATTGATTTGATGCTAAATCATGTGTTTCACATGGATTTGAAGCTAACTCGTTTGTTTCGCATGCTGTTGAAGCTAAATCATGTATATCACAAGTATTTGAAGCTATATCATACGTTTCGCATAGATTCCAAGATAACCCTTCTAATTCGCATTGATTTGAATCAAAATCATGTGTTTCGCATGGATTTGAAGCTAACTCGTTTGTTTCGCATGCTGTTGAAGCTAAATCATGTATATCACAAGTATTTGAAGCTATATCATACGTTTCGCATAGATTCCAAGATAACCCTTCTAATTCGCATTGATTTGAATCAAAATCATGTGTTTCGCATGGATTTGAAGCTAACTCGTTTGTTTCGCATGCTGTTGAAGCTAAATCATGTATATCACAAGTATTTGAAGCTATACCCTTTGTTACGCATGGATTCGAAGCTAAGCCTTCTACTTCGCATTGATTTGATGCTAAGTCATTTGTTTCGCATGGATTTGAATCTAACTCGTTTGTTTCGCATGCTGTTGAAGCTAAATCATGCATATCACAAGTATTTGAAGCTAAACCATTTGTTTCGCATGGATTCGAAGATCAGCCTTCTACTTCGCATTGATTTGAAGCTATATCATGTGTTTCGCATGGATTATAAGACAACTCGTTTGTTTCGCATGCAGTTGAAGCTGAATCATGTATATCACAAGTATTTGAAGCTAAACTATTCGTTTCGCATGGATTCGAAGATAAGCATCCCACTTCGCATTGATTTGATGCTAAATCATGTGTTTCGCATGGATTTGAAGCTAACTCGTTTGTTTCGCATGCTGTTGAAGCTAACTCAAGTGGATCACAAGTATTTGAAGCTAAACCATTTGCTTCGCATGGATTCGAATATTAACCTTCTACTTCGCATTGATTTGATGCAAAATCATGTGTTTCACATGGATTTGAAGCTAACTCGTTTGTTTCGCATGCTGTTGAAGCTAAATCATGTACATCACATGTATTTGAAGCTAAACCATTTGTATCGCATGGAATCGAAGATAAGCCTCCTACTTCGCATTGATTTGAAGCTAATTCATGTGTTCGCATGGATTTGAATCTAACTCGTTTGTTTCGCATGCTGTTGAAGCTAAGTCATGTATATCACGAGTATTTGAAGCTATATCATTTGTTTCGCATGGATTCGAAGATAACCCTTCTAATTCGCATTGATTTGAGGCTAAATCATGTGTTTCGCTTGGATTTGAAGCTAACTCGTTTTTTTCGCTAGTAGTTGAAGCTAAATCATGCATATCACAAGTATTTGAAGCTAAACCATTTGTTACGCATGGATTCGAAGATCAGCCTTCTACTTAGCATTGATTTGATTCTAAATCATGTGTTCGCATGGATTTGAAGCTAACTCGTTTGTTTCGCATGCTGTTGAAGCTAAATCATGTATATCACAAGTATTTAAAGCTAAACCATTTGTATCGGATGGGATCGAAGATAAGCCTCCTACTTCGCATTGATTTGAATCTGAATCATGCGTTTCGCATGGATTTGAAGCTAACTCGTTTGTATCGCATGCAGTTGAAGCTGAATCATGTATATCACAAGTATTTGAAGCTAAACTATTCGTTTCGCATGGATTCGAAGATAAGCCTTCCACTTCGCATTGATTTGAATATAAATCATGTGTTTCGCTTGGATTTGAAGCTAACTCGTTTGTTTCGCATGCTGTTGAAGCTAACTCAAGTGGATCCCAAGTATTTGAAGCTAAACCATTTGCTTCGCATGGATTCGAAGATTAGCCTTCTACTTTGCATTGATTTGATGCTAAATCATGTGTTTCACATGGATTTGAAGCTAACTCGTTTGTTTCGCATGCTGTTGAAGCTAAATCATGTATATCACAAGTATTTGAAGCTAAACCATTTGTTACGCATGGATTCGAAGATCAGCCTTCTACTTAGCATTGATTTGATTCTAAATCATGTGTATCGCATGGATTTTAAGCTAGCTCGTTTGTTTCGCATGCAGTGGAAGCTAAATCATGTATATCACAAGTATTTGCAGCTAACCCATTTGTTTCGCATGGATTCGAAGATAACCCTATTTACTTCGCATTGATTTGAAGCTAACTCGTTTGTTTCGCATGCTGTTGAAGCTAACTCAAGTGGATCACAAGTATTTGAAGCTAAACCATTTGCTTCGCATGGATTCGAAGATTAGCCTTCTACATCGCATTGATTTGATGCTAAATCATGTGTTTCACATGGATTTGAAGCTAACTCGTTTGTTTCGCATGCTGTTGAAGCTAAATCATGTACATCACATGTATTTGAAGCTAAACCATTTGTATCGCATGGAATCGAAGATAAGCCTCCTACTTCGCATTGATTTGAAGCTAAATCATGTGTTCGCATGGATTTGAAGCTAACTTGTTTGATTCGCGAGCAGTTGAAGCTAAATCATGTATATCGCAAGTATTTGAAGCTAAACCATTTGTATCGCATGGGATCGAAGATAAGCCTCCTACTTCGCATTGATTTTAAGCTAAATCATGTGTTTCGCATGGATTTGAAGCTAACTCGTTTGTTTCGCATGCTGTTGAAGCTAAATCATATATATCACAAGTATTTGAAGCTAAACCATTTGTTTCGCATTTATTCGAAGCTAAGCCTTCTACTTCGCATTGATTTGAGGCTAAATCATGTGTTTCGCTTGGTTTTGAAGCTAACTTGTTTTTTTCGCATGCAGTTGTAGCTAAATCATGTATATCACAAGTATTTGAAGCTAAACCATTTGTTTCGCATGGATTCGAAGATAAGCCTTCTACTTCGCATTGATTTGATGCTAAATCATGTGTTTCGCATGGATTTGAAGCTAGCTCGTTGTTTCGCATGCTGTTGAAGCTAAATCATGTATATCACAAGTATTTGAAGCTAAACCATTTGTATCGGATGGGATCGAAGATAAGCCTCCTACATCGCATTGATTTGAAGCTAAATCATGTGATTCGCATGGATTTGAAGCTAACTCTTTTGTTTCGCATGCTGTTGAAGCTAAATCATATATATCACAAGTATTTGAAGGTAAACCATTTGTTCGCATTTATTCGAAGCTAAGCCTTCTACTTCGCATTGATTTGAGGCTAAATCATGTGTTTCGCATGATTTGAAGCTAACTCGTTTGTTTCGCATGCTGTTGAATCTAAATCATGTATATCACAAGTATTTGAAGCTAAACCATTTGTTACGCATGGATTCGAAGATCAGCCTTCTACTTAGCATTGATTTGATTCTAAATCATGTGTTTCGCATGGATTTGAAGCTAACTCGTTTGTTTCGCATGCTGTTGAAGCTAATCATGTATATCACAAGTATTTGAAGCTATATCATACGTTTCGCATAGATTCCAAGATAACCCTTCTAATTCGCATTGATTTGAATCAAAATCATGTGTTTCGCATGGATTTGAAGCTAACTCGTTTGTTTCGCATGCTGTTGAAGCTAAATCATGTATATCACAAGTATTTGGAGCTATACCATTTGTTACGCATGGATTCGAAGCTAAGCCTTCTACTTCGCATTGATTTGATGCTAAGTCATTTGTTTCGCATGGATTTGAATCTAACTCGTTTGTTTCGCATGCTGTTGAAGCTAAATCATGCATATCACAAGTATTTGAAGCTAAACCATTTGTTACGCATGGATTCGAAGATAAGCATCCCACTTCGCATTGATTTGATGCTAAATCATGTGTTTCGCATGGATTTGAAGCTAACTCGTTTGTTTCGCATGCTGTTGAAGCTAACTCAAGTGGATCACAAGTATTTGAAGCTAAACCATTTGCTTCGCATGGATTCGAAGATTAGCCTTCTACATCGCATTGATTTGATGCTAAATCATGTGTTTCACATGGATTTGAAGCTAACTCGTTTGTTTCGCATGCTGTTGAAGCTAAATCATGTACATCACATGTATTTGAAGCTAAACCATTTGTATCGCATGGAATCGAAGATAAGCCTCCTACTTCGCATTGATTTGAAGCTAAATCATGTGTTCGCATGGATTTGAAGCTAACTTGTTTGATTCGCGAGCAGTTGAAGCTAAATCATGTATATCGCAAGTATTTGAAGCTAAACCATTTGTATCGCATGGGATCGAAGATAAGCCTCCTACTTCGCATTGATTTGAAGCTAAATCATGTGTTTCGCATGGATTTGAAGCTAACTCGTTTGTTTCGCATGCTGTTGAAGCTAAATCATATATATCACAAGTATTTGAAGCTAAACCATTTGTTTCGCATTTATTCGAAGCTAAGCCTTCTACTTCGCATTGATTTGAGGCTAAATCATGTGTTTCGCTTGGTTTTGAAGCTAACTCGTTTTTTTCGCATGCAGTTGTAGCTAAATCATGTATATCACAAGTATTTGAAGCTAAACCATTTGTTTCGCATGGATTCGAAGATAAGCCTTCTACTTCGCATTGATTTGATGCTAAATCATGTGTTTCGCATGGATTTGAAGCTAGCTCGTTTGTTTCGCATGCTGTTGAAGCTAAATCATGTATATCACAAGTATTTGAAGCTAAACTATTCGTTTCGCATGGATTCGAAGATAAGCATCCCACTTCGCATTGATTTGATGCTAAATCATGTGTTTCGCATGGATTTGAAGCTAACTCGTTTGTTTCGCATGCTGTTGAAGCTAACTCAAGTGGATCACAAGTATTTGAAGCTAAACCATTTGCTTCGCATGGATTCGAAGATTAGCCTTCTACATCGCATTGATTTGATGCTAAATCATGTGTTTCACATGGATTTGAAGCTAACTCGTTTGTTTCGCATGCTGTTGAAGCTAAATCATGTACATCACATGTATTTGAAGCTAAACCATTTGTATCGCATGGAATCGAAGATAAGCCTCCTACTTCGCATTGATTTGAAGCTAAATCATGTGTTCGCATGGATTTGAAGCTAACTTGTTTGATTCGCGAGCAGTTGAAGCTAAATCATGTATATCGCAAGTATTTGAAGCTAAACCATTTGTATCGCATGGGATCGAAGATAAGCTTCCTACTTCGCATTGATTTGAAGCTAAATCATGTGTTTCGCATGGATTTGAAGCTAACTCGTTTGTTTCGCATGCTGTTGAAGCTAAATCATATATATCACAAGTATTTGAAGCTAAACCATTTGTTTCGCATTTATTCGAAGCTAAGCCTTCTACTTCGCATTGATTTGAGGCTAAATCATGTGTTTCGCTTGGTTTTGAAGCTAACTCGTTTTTTTCGCATGCAGTTGTAGCTAAATCATGTATATCACAAGTATTTGAAGCTAAACCATTTGTTTCGCATGGATTCGAAGATAAGCCTTCTACTTCGCATTGATTTGATGCTAAATCATGTGTTTCGCATGGATTTGAAGCTAGCTCGTTGTTTCGCATGCTGTTGAAGCTAAATCATGTATATCACAAGTATTTGAAGCTAAACCATTTGTATCGGATGGGATCGAAGATAAGCCTCCTACTTCGCATTGATTTGAAGCTAAATCATGTGATTCGCATGGATTTGAAGCTAACTCTTTTGTTTCGCATGCTGTTGAAGCTAAATCATATATATCACAAGTATTTGAAGGTAAACCATTTGTTTCGCATTTATTCGAAGCTAAGCCTTCTACTTCGCATTGATTTGAGGCTAAATCATGTGTTTCGCATGGATTTGAAGCTAGCTCGTTTGTTTCGCATGCTGTTGAATCTAAATCATGTATATCACAAGTATTTGAAGCTAAACCATTTGTTACGCATGGATTCGAAGATCAGCCTTCTACTTAGCATTGATTTGATTCTAAATCATGTGTTTCGCATGGATTTGAAGCTAACTCGTTTGTTTCGCATGCTGTTGAAGCTAAATCATGTATATCACAAGTATTTGAAGCTATATCATACGTTTCGCATAGATTCCAAGATAACCCTTCTAATTCGCATTGATTTGAATCAAAATCATGTGTTTCGCATGGATTTGAAGCTAACTCGTTTGTTTCGCATGCTGTTGAAGCTAAATCATGTATATCACAAGTATTTGGAGCTATACCATTTGTTACGCATGGATTCGAAGCTAAGCCTTCTACTTCGCATTGATTTGATGCTAAGTCATTTGTTTCGCATGGATTTGAATCTAACTCGTTTGTTTCGCATGCTGTTGAAGCTAAATCATGCATTTCACAAGTATTTGAAGCTAAACCATTTGTTACGCATGGATTCGAAGATCAGCCTTCTACTTCGCATTGATTTGAAGCTATATCATGTGTTTCGCATGGATTATAAGATAACTCGTTTGTTTCGCATGCAGTTGAAGCTGAGTCATGTATATCACAAGTATTTGAAGCTAAACTATTCGTTTCGCATGGATTCGAAGATAAGCATCCCACTTCGCATTGATTTGATGCTAAATCATGTGTTTCGCATGGATTTGAAGCTAACTCGTTTGTTTCGCATGCTGTTGAAGCTAACTCAAGTGGATCACAAGTATTTGAAGCTAAACCATTTGCTTCGCATGGATTCGAAGATTAGCCTCCTACTTCGCATTGATTTGAAGCTAAATCATGTGTTTCACATGGATTTGAAGCTAACTCGTTTGTTTCGCATGCTGTTGAAGCTAAATCATGTACATCACATGTATTTGAAGCTAAACCATTTGTATCGCATGGAATCGAAGATAAGCCTCCTACTTCGCGTTGATTTGAAGGTAAATCATGTGTTCGCATGGATTTGAAGCTAACTTGTTTGATTCGCGAGCAGTTGAAGCTAAATCATGTATATCGCAAGTATTTGAAGCTAAACCATTTGTATCGCATGGGATCGAAGATAAGCCTCCTACTTCGCATTGATTTGAAGCTAAATCATGTGTTTCGCATGGATTTGAAGCTAACTCGTTTGTTTCGCATGCTGTTGAAGCTAAATCATATATATCACAAGTATTTGAAGCTAAACCATTTGTTTCGCATTTATTCGAAGCTAAGCCTTCTACTTCGCATTGATTTGAGGCTAAATCATGTGTTTCGCTTGGTTT
This sequence comes from Megalopta genalis, assembly GCF_051020955.1. Taxonomy (NCBI): domain Eukaryota; kingdom Metazoa; phylum Arthropoda; class Insecta; order Hymenoptera; family Halictidae; genus Megalopta; species Megalopta genalis. Next base: position 132,948 of record NW_027476646.1, read on the forward strand.
TGAAGCTAACTCGTTTTTTTCGCATGCAGTTGTAGCTAAATCATGTATATCACAAGTATTTGAAGCTAAACCATTTGTTTCGCATGGATTCGAAGATAAGCCTTCTACTTCGCATTGATTTGATGCTAAATCATGTGTTTCGCATGGATTTGAAGCTAGCTCGTTGTTTCGCATGCTGTTGAAGCTAAATCATGTATATCACAAGTATTTGAAGCTAAACCATTTGTATCGGATGGGATCGAAGATAAGCCTCCTACTTCGCATTGATTTGAAGCTAAATCATGTGATTCGCATGGATTTGAAGCTAACTCTTTTGGTTCGCATGCTGTTGAAGCTAAATCATATATATCACAAGTATTTGAAGGTAAACCATTTGTTTCGCATTTATTCGAAGCTAAGCCTTCTACTTCGCATTGATTTGAGGCTAAATCATGTGTTTCGCATGGATTTGAAGCTAACTCGTTTGTTTCGCATGCTGTTGAATCTAAATCATGTATATCACAAGTATTTGAAGCTAAACCATTTGTTACGCATGGATTCGAAGATCAGCCTTCTACTTAGCATTGATTTGATTCTAAATCATGTGTTTCGCATGGATTTGATGCTAACTCGTTTGTTTCGCATGCTGTTGAAGCTAAATCATGTACATCACATGTATTTGAAGCTAAACCATGTGTATCGCATGGAATCGAAGATAAGCCTCCTACTTCGCATTGATTTGAAGCTAAATCATGTGTTCGCATGGATTTGAATCTAACTCGTACATTTCGCATGCTGTTCAAGCTAAATCATGTATATCACAAGTATATGAAGCTGATCCATTTGTTTCGCATGGATTCGAAGATAAGCCTTCCACTTCGCATTGATTTGATGCTAAATCATGTGTTTCGCATGGATTTGAATCTAACTCGTTTGTTTCGCATGCTGTTGAAGCTAAATCATGTATATCACAAGTATTTGAAGCTAAACCATTTGTATCGGATGGGATCGAAGATAAGCCTCCTACTTCGCATTGATTTGAATCTGAATCATGTGTTTCGCATGGATTTGAAGCTAACTCGTTTGTTTCGCATGCAGTTGAAGCTGAATCATGTACATCACAAGTATTTGAAGCTAAACTATTCGTTTCGCATGGATTCGAAGATAAGCCTTCCACTTCGCATTGATTTGAATATAAATCATGTGTTTCGCTTGGATTTGAAGCTAACTCGTTTGTTTCGCATGCTGTTGAAGCTAACTCAAGTGGATCCCAAGTATTTGAAGCTAAACCATTTGCTTCGCATGGATTCGAAGATTAGCCTTCTACTTTGCATTGATTTGATGCCAAATCATGTGTTTCACATGGATTTGAAGCTAACTCGTTTGTTTCGCATGCTGTTGAAGCTAAATCATGTATATCACAAGTATTTGAAGCTATATCATACGTTTCGCATGGATTCCAAGACAACCCTTCTAATTCGCATTGATTTGAAGCTAAATCATGTGTTTCGCATGGATTTGAAGCTAACTCCTTTGTTTCGCATGCTGTTGAAGCTAAATCATGTATATCACAAATATTTGAAGCTAAACCATTTGTTACGCATGGATTCGAAGATCAGCCTTCTACTTAGCATTGATTTTATGCTAAATCATGTGTTTCGCATGGATTTGAAGCTAAGTCGTTTGTTTCGCATGCTGTTGAATCTAAATCATGTATATCACAAGTATTTGCAGCTAACCCATTTGTTTCGCATGGATTCGAAGATAACCCTATTTACTTCGCATTGATTTGAAGCTAAATCATGTGTTTCGCATGGATTTGAATCTAACTCGTACATTTCGCATGCTGTTGAAGCTAAATCATGTATATCACAAGTATATGAAGCTGATCCATTTGTTTCGCATGGATTCGAAGATAAGCCTTCCACTTCGCATTGATTTGATGCTAAATCTTGTGTTTCGCATGGATTTGAATCTAACTCGTTTGTTTCGCATGTTGTTGAAGCTAAATCATGTATATCACGAGTATTTGAAGCTATATCATTTGTTTCGCATGGATTCGAAGATAACCCTTCTAATTCGCATTGATTTGAGGCTAAATCATGTGTTTCGCTTGGATTTGAAGCTAACTCGTTTTTTTCGCTAGTACTTGAATCTAAATCATGCATATCACAAGTATTTGAAGCTAACCATTTGGTTCGCATTTATTCGAAGCTAAGCCATCCACTTCGCATTGATTTGAGGCTAAATCATGTGTTTCGCTTGGTTTTGAAGCTAACTCGTTTTTTTCGCATGCAGTTGTAGCTAAATCATGTATATCACAAGTATTTGTAGCTAATCCATTTGTTTCGCATGGATTCGAAGATAAGCCTTCTACTTCGCATTGATTTTAATCTAAATCATGTGTTTCGCATGGATTTGAAGCTAACTCGTTTGTTTCGCATGCAGTCGAAGCTGAATCATGTATATCACAAGTATTTGAAGCTAAACTATTCGTTTCGCATGGATTCGGAGATAAGCCTTCCACTTCGTATTGATTTGAATATAAATCATGTGTTTCGCTTGGATTTGAAGCTAACTCGTTTGTTTCGCATGCTGTTGAAGCTTACTCAAGTGGATCCCAAGTATTTGAAGCTAAACCATTTGCTTCGCATGGATTCGAAGATTAGCCTTCTACTTTGCATTGATTTGATGCTAAATCATGTGTTTCGCATGGATTTGAAGCTAACTCTTTTGTTTCGCATGCTGTTGAAGCTAAATCATATATATCACAAGTATTTGAAGGTAAACCATTTGTTTCGCATTTATTCGAAGCTAAGCCTTCTACTTCGCATTGATTTGAGGCTAAATCATGTGTTTCGCATGGATTTGAAGCTAACTCGTTTGTTTCGCATGCTGTTGAATCTAAATCATGTCTATCACAAGTATTTGAAGCTAAACCATTTGTTACGCATGGATTCGAAGATCAGCCTTCTACTTAGCATTGATTTGATTCTAAATCATGTGTTTCGCATGGATTTGAAGCTAACTCGTTTGTTTCGCATGCTGTTGAAGCTAAATCATGTATATCACAAGTATTTGAAGATAAACCATTTGTGTCGGATGGGATCGAAGATAAGCCTCCTACTTCGCATTAATTTGAATCTGAATCATGTGTTTCGCATGGATTTGAAGCTAACTCGTTTGTTTCGCATGCTGTTGATGCTAAATCAAATATATCACAAGTATTTGAAGCTAAACCATTTGTTTCGCATTTATTCGAAGCTAAGCCTTCTACTTCGCATTGATTTGAGGCTAAATCATGTGTATCGCATGGATTTTAAGCTAGCTCGTTTGTTTCGCATGCAGTGGAAGCTAAATCATGTATATCACAAGTATTTGCAGCTAACCCATTTGTTTCGCATGGATTCGAAGATAACCCTATTTACTTCGCATTGATTTGAAGCTAAATCATGTGTTTCGCATGGATTTGAATCTAACTCGTACATTTCGCATGCTGTTGAAGCTAAATCATGTATATCACAAGTATATGAAGCTGATCCATTTGTTTCGCATGGATTCGAAGATAAGCCTTCCACTTCGCATTGATTTGATGCTAAATCTTGTGTTTCGCATGGATTTGAATCTAACTCGTTTGTTTCGCATGTTGTTGAAGCTAAATCATGTATATCACGAGTATTTGAAGCTATATCATTTGTTTCGCATGGATTCGAAGATAACCCTTCTAATTCGCATTGATTTGAGGCTAAATCATGTGTTTCGCTTGGATTTGAAGCTAACTCGTTTTTTTCGCTAGTACTTGAAGCTAAATCATGCATATCACAAGTATTTGAAGCTAACCATTTGGTTCGCATTTATTCGAAGCTAAGCCATCCACTTCGCATTGATTTGAGGCTAAATCATGTGTTTCGCTTGGTTTTGAAGCTAACTCGTTTTTTTCGCATGCAGTTGTAGCTAAATCATGTATATCACAAGTATTTGTAGCTAATCCATTTGTTTCGCATGGATTCGAAGATAAGCCTTCTACTTCGCATTGATTTTAATCTAAATCATGTGTTTCGCATGGATTTTAAGCTAGCTCGTTTGTTTCGCATGCAGTGGAAGCTAAATCATGTATATCACAAGTATTTGCAGCTAACCCATTTGTTTCGCATGGATTCGAAGATAACCCTATTTACTTCGCATTGATTTGAAGCTAAATCATGTGTTTCGCATGGATTTGAATCTAACTCGTACATTTCGCATGCTGTTGAAGCTAAATCATGTATATCACAAGTATATGAAGCTGATCCATTTGTTTCGCATGGATTCGAAGATAAGCCTTCCACTTCGCATTGATTTGATGCTAAATCTTGTGTTTCGCATGGATTTGAATCTAACTCGTTTGTTTCGCATGTTGTTGAAGCTAAATCATGTATATCACGAGTATTTGAAGCTATATCATTTGTTTCGCATGGATTCGAAGATAACCCTTCTAATTCGCATTGATTTGAGGCTAAATCATGTGTTTCGCTTGGATTTGAAGCTAACTCGTTTTTTTCGCTAGTAGTTGAAGCTAAATCATGCATATCACAAGTATTTGAAGCTAACCATTTGGTTCGCATTTATTCGAAGCTAAGCCATCCACTTCGCATTGATTTGAGGCTAAATCATGTGTTTCGCTTGGTTTTGAAGCTAACTCGTTTTTTTCGCATGCAGTTGTAGCTAAATCATGTATATCACAAGTATTTGTAGCTAATCCATTTGTTTCGCATGGATTCGAAGATAAGCCTTCTACTTCGCATTGATTTTAATCTAAATCATGTGTTTCGCATGGATTTGAAGCTAACTCGTTTGTTTCGCATGCAGTCGAAGCTGAATCATGTATATCACAAGTATTTGAAGCTAAACTATTCGTTTCGCATGGATTCGAAGATTAGCCTTCTACTTCGCATTGATTTGATGCTAAATCATGTGTTTCACATGGATTTGAAGCTAACTCGTTTGTTTCGCATGCTGTTGAAGCTAAATCATGTACATCACATGTATTTGAAGCTAAACCATTTGTATAGCATGGAATCGAAGATAAGCCTCCTACTTCGCATTGATTTGATGCTAAAACATGTTTTTCGCATGGATTTGAAGCTCACTCGTTTGTTTCGCATGCTGTTGAAGCTAAATCATGTATATCACAAGTATTTGAAGCTATATCATACGTTTCGCATGGATTTCAAGATAACCCTTCTAATTCGCATTGATTTGAATCTAAATCATGTGTTTCGCATGGATTTGAAGCTAACTCGTTTGTTTCGCATGCTGTTGAAGCTAAATCAAGTGTATCAAAAGTATTTGAAGTTAAACCATTTGTTTCGCATGGATTCGAAGATCAGCCTTCTACTTTGCATTGATTTGATGCTAAATCATGTGTTTCACATGGATTTGAAGCTAACTCGTTTGTTTCGCATGCTGTTGAAGCTAAATCATGTATATCACAAGTATTTGAAGCTATATCATACGTTTCGCATAGATTCCAAGATAACCCTTCTAATTCGCATTGATTTGAATCAAAATCATGTATTTCGCATGGATTTGAAGCTAACTCGTTTGTTTCGCATGCAGTTGAAGCTGAATCATGTATATCACAAGTATTTGAAGCTAAACTATTCGTTTCGCATGGATTCGAAGATAAGCCTTCCACTTCGCATTGATTTGAATATAAATCATGTGTTTCGCTTGGATTTGAAGCTAACTCGTTTGTTTCGCATGCTGTTGAAGCTAACTCAAGTGGATCCCAAGTATTTGAAGCTAAACCATTTGCTTCGCATGGATTCGAAGATTAGCCTTCTACTTTGCATTGATTTGATGCTAAATCATGTGTTTCACATGGATTTGAAGCTAACTCGTTTGTTTCGCATGCTGTTGAAGCTAAATCATGTATATCACAAGTATTTGAAGCTATATCATACGTTTCGCATAGATTCCAAGATAACCCTTCTAATTCGCATTGATTTGAATCAAAATCATGTATTTCGCATGGATTTGAAGCTAACTCGTTTGTTTCGCATGCTGTTGAAGCTAAATCATGTATATCACAAATATTTGAAGCTAAACCATTTGTTACGCATGGATTCGAAGATCAGCCTTCTACTTAGCATTGATTTTATGCTAAATCATGTGTTTCGCATGGATTTGAAGCTAACTTGTTTGTTTCGCATGCTGTTGAAGCTAAATCATGTATATCACAAGTATTTGAAGCTATATCATACGTTTCGCATAGATTCCAAGATAACCCTTCTAATTCGCATTGATTTGAATCAAAATCATGTATTTCGCATGGATTTGAAGCTAACTCGTTTGTTTCGCATGCAGTTGAAGCTGAATCATGTATATCACAAGTATTTGAAGCTAAACTATTCGTTTCGCATGGATTCGAAGATAAGCCTTCCACTTCGCATTGATTTGAATATAAATCATGTGTTTCGCTTGGATTTGAAGCTAACTCGTTTGTTTCGCATGCTGTTGAAGCTAACTCAAGTGGATCCCAAGTATTTGAAGCTAAACCATTTGCTTCGCATGGATTCGAAGATTAGCCTTCTACTTTGCATTGATTTGATGCTAAATCATGTGTTTCACATGGATTTGAAGCTAACTCGTTTGTTTCGCATGCTGTTGAAGCTAAATCATGTATATCACAAGTATTTGAAGCTATATCATACGTTTCGCATAGATTCCAAGATAACCCTTCTAATTCGCATTGATTTGAATCAAAATCATGTATTTCGCATGGATTTGAAGCTAACTCGTTTGTTTCGCATGCTGTTGAAGCTAAATCATGTATATCACAAGTATTTGAAGCTATACCATTTGTTACGCATGGATTCGAAGCTAAGCCTTCTACTTCGCATTGATTTGATGCTAAGTCATTTGTTTCGCTTGGTTTTGAAGCTAACACGTTTTTTTCACATGCTGTTGAAGCTAAATCATGTATATCACAAGTATTTGAAGCTATATCATACGTTTCGCATGGATTCCAAGACAACCCTTCTAATTCGCATTGATTTGAAGCTAAATCATGTGTTTCGCATGGATTTGAAGCTAACTCGTTTGTTTCGCATGCTGTTGAAGCTAAATCATGTATATCACAAATATTTGAAGCTAAACCATTTGTTACGCATGGATTCGAAGATCAGCCTTCTACTTAGCATTGATTTTATGCTAAATCATGTGTTTCGCATGGATTTGAAGCTAACTTGTTTGTTTCGCATGCTGTTGAAGCTAAATCATGTATATCACAAGTATTTGAAGCTAAACCATTTGTATCGGATGGGATCGAAGATAAGCCTGCTACTTCGCATTGATTTGAATCTGAATCATGTGTTTCGCATGCTGTTGAAGCTAAATCATATATATCACAAGTATTTGAAGGTAAACCATTTGTTTCGCATTTATTCGAAGCTAAGCCTTCTACTTCGCATTGATTTGAGGCTAAATCATGTGTTTCGCATGGATTTGAAGCTAACTCGTTTGTTTCGCATGCTGTTGAATCTAAATCATGTATATCACAAGTATTTGAAGCTAAACCATTTGTTACGCATGGATTCGAAGATCAGCCTTCTACTTAGCATTGATTTGATTCTAAATCATGTGTTTCGCATGGATTTGAAGCTAACTCGTTTGTTTCGCATGCTGTTGAAGCTAAATCATGTATATCACAAGTATTTGAAGATAAACCATTTGTGTCGGATGGGATCGAAGATAAGCCTCCTACTTCGCATTGATTTGAATCTGAATCATGTGTTTCGCATGGATTTGAAGCTAACTCGTTTGTTTCGCATGCTGTTGAAGCTAAATCATATATATCACAAGTATTTGAAGCTAAACCATTTGTTTCGCATTTATTCGAAGCTAAGCCTTCTACTTCGCATTGATTTGAGGCTAAATCATGTGTATCGCATGGATTTTAAGCTAGCTCGTTTGTTTCGCATGCAGTGGAAGCTAAATCATGTATATCACAAGTATTTGCAGCTAACCCATTTGTTTCGCATGGATTCGAAGATAACCCTATTTACTTCGCATTGATTTGAAGCTAAATCATGTGTTTCGCATGGATTTGAATCTAACTCGTACATTTCGCATGCTGTTGAAGCTAAATCATGTATATCACAAGTATATGAAGCTGATCCATTTGTTTCGCATGGATTCGAAGATAAGCCTTCCACTTCGCATTGATTTGATGCTAAATCATGTGTTTCGCATGGATTTGAATCTAACTCGTTTGTTTCGCATGTTGTTGAAGCTAAATCATGTATATCACGAGTATTTGAAGCTATATCATTTGTTTCGCATGGATTCGAAGATAACCCTTCTAATTCGCATTGATTTGAGGCTAAATCATGTGTTTCGCTTGGATTTGAAGCTAACTCGTTTTTTTTCGCTAGTAGTTGAAGCTAAATCATGCATATCACAAGTATTTGAAGCTAAACCATTTGGTTCGCATTTATTCGAAGCTAAGCCATCCACTTCGCATTGATTTGAGGCTAAATCATGTGTTTCGCTTGGTTTTGAAGCTAACTCGTTTTTTTCGCATGCAGTTGTAGCTAAATCATGTATATCACAAGTATTTGTAGCTAATCCATTTGTTTCGCATGGATTCGAAGATAAGCCTTCTACTTCGCATTGATTTTAATCTAAATCATGTGTTTCGCATGGATTTTAAGCTAGCTCGTTTGTTTCGCATGCAGTGGAAGCTAAATCATGTATATCACAAGTATTTGCAGCTAACCCATTTGTTTCGCATGGATTCGAAGATAACCCTATTTACTTCGCATTGATTTGAAGCTAAATCATGTGTTTCGCATGGATTTGAATCTAACTCGTACATTTCGCATGCTGTTGAAGCTAAATCATGTATATCACAAGTATATGAAGCTGATCCATTTGTTTCGCATGGATTCGAAGATAAGCCTTCCACTTCGCATTGATTTGATGCTAAATCATGTGTTTCGCATGGATTTGAATCTAACTCGTTTGTTTCGCATGTTGTTGAAGCTAAATCATGTATATCACGAGTATTTGAAGCTATATCATTTGTTTCGCATGGATTCGAAGATAACCCTTCTAATTCGCATTGATTTGAGGCTAAATCATGTGTTTCGCTTGGATTTGAAGCTAACTCGTTTTTTTCGCAAGTAGTTGAAGCTAAATCATGCATATCACAAGTATTTGAAGCTAAACCATTTGTTTCGCATGGATTCGAAGATAAGCCTTCTACTTCGCATTGATTTTAATCTAAATCATGTGTTTCGCAATGATTTTAAGCTAACTCGTTTGTTTCGGATGCTGTTGAAGCTAAATCATGTATATCACAAGTATTTGAAACTATATCATTTGTTTCGCATGGATTCGAAGATAAGCCTTCCACTTCGCATTGATTTGATGCTAAATCATGTGTTTCGCATGGATTTGAATCTAACTCGTTTGTTTCGCATGCTGTTGAAGCTAAATCATGTATATCACGAGTATTTGAAGCTATATCATTTGTTTCGCATGGATTCGAAGATTAGCCTTCTACTTTGCATTGATTTGATGCTAAATCATGTGTTTCACATGGATTTGAAGCTAACTCGTTTGTTTCGCATGCTGTTGAAGCTAAATCATGTATATCACAAGTATTTGAAGCTATATCATACGTTTCGCATAGATTCCAAGATAACCCTTCTAATTCGCATTGATTTGAATCAAAATCATGTATTTCGCATGGATTTGAAGCTAACTCGTTTGTTTCGCATGCTGTTGAAGCTAAATCATGTATATCACAAGTATTTGAAGCTATACCATTTGTTACGCATGGATTCGAAGCTAAGCCTTCTACTTCGCATTGATTTGATGCTAAGTCATTTGTTTCGCTTGGTTTTGAAGCTAACACGTTTTTTTCACATGCTGTTGAAGCTAAATCATGTATATCACAAGTATTTGAAGCTATATCATACGTTTCGCATGGATTCCAAGACAACCCTTCTAATTCGCATTGATTTGAAGCTAAATCATGTGTTTCGCATGGATTTGAAGCTAACTCGTTTGTTTCGCATGCTGTTGAAGCTAAATCATGTATATCACAAATATTTGAAGCTAAACCATTTGTTACGCATGGATTCGAAGATCAGCCTTCTACTTAGCATTGATTTTATGCTAAATCATGTGTTTCGCATGGATTTGAAGCTAACTTGTTTGTTTCGCATGCTGTTGAAGCTAAATCATGTATATCACAAGTATTTGAAGCTAAACCATTTGTATCGGATGGGATCGAAGATAAGCCTGCTACTTCGCATTGATTTGAATCTGAATCATGTGTTTCGCATGCTGTTGAAGCTAAATCATATATATCACAAGTATTTGAAGGTAAACCATTTGTTTCGCATTTATTCGAAGCTAAGCCTTCTACTTCGCATTGATTTGAGGCTAAATCATGTGTTTCGCATGGATTTGAAGCTAACTCGTTTGTTTCGCATGCTGTTGAATCTAAATCATGTATATCACAAGTATTTGAAGCTAAACCATTTGTTACGCATGGATTCGAAGATCAGCCTTCTACTTAGCATTGATTTGATTCTAAATCATGTGTTTCGCATGGATTTGAAGCTAACTCGTTTGTTTCGCATGCTGTTGAAGCTAAATCATGTATATCACAAGTATTTGAAGATAAACCATTTGTGTCGGATGGGATCGAAGATAAGCCTCCTACTTCGCATTGATTTGAATCTGAATCATGTGTTTCGCATGGATTTGAAGCTAACTCGTTTGTTTCGCATGCTGTTGAAGCTAAATCATATATATCACAAGTATTTGAAGCTAAACCATTTGTTTCGCATTTATTCGAAGCTAAGCCTTCTACTTCGCATTGATTTGAGGCTAAATCATGTGTATCGCATGGATTTTAAGCTAGCTCGCTTGTTTCGCATGCAGTGGAAGCTAAATCATGTATATCACAAGTATTTGCAGCTAACCCATTTGTTTCGCATGGATTCGAAGATAACCCTATTTACTTCGCATTGATTTGAAGCTAAATCATGTGTTTCGCATGGATTTGAATCTAACTCGTACATTTCGCATGCTGTTGAAGCTAAATCATGTATATCACAAGTATATGAAGCTGATCCATTTGTTTCGCATGGATTCGAAGATAAGCCTTCCACTTCGCATTGATTTGATGCTAAATCATGTGTTTCGCATGGATTTGAATCTAACTCGTTTGTTTCGCATGTTGTTGAAGCTAAATCATGTATATCACGAGTATTTGAAGCTATATCATTTGTTTCGCATGGATTCGAAGATAACCCTTCTAATTCGCATTGATTTGAGGCTAAATCATGTGTTTCGCTTGGATTTGAAGCTAACACGTTTTTTTCGCTAGTAGTTGAAGCTAAATCATGCATATCACAAGTATTTGAAGCTAAACCATTTGGTTCGCATTTATTCGAAGCTAAGCCATCCACTTCGCATTGATTTGAGGCTAAATCATGTGTTTCGCTTGGTTTTGAAGCTAACTCGTTTTTTTCGCATGCAGTTGTAGCTAAATCATGTATATCACAAGTATTTGTAGCTAATCCATTTGTTTCGCATGGATTCGAAGATAAGCCTTCTACTTCGCATTGATTTTAATCTAAATCATGTGTTTCGCATGGATTTTAAGCTAGCTCGTTTGTTTCGCATGCAGTGGAAGCTAAATCATGTATATCACAAGTATTTGCAGCTAACCCATTTGTTTCGCATGGATTCGAAGATAACCCTATTTACTTCGCATTGATTTGAAGCTAAATCATGTGTTTCGCATGGATTTGAATCTAACTCGTACATTTCGCATGCTGTTGAAGCTAAATCATGTATATCACAAGTATATGAAGCTGATCCATTTGTTTCGCATGGATTCGAAGATAAGCCTTCCACTTCGCATTGATTTGATGCTAAATCATGTGTTTCGCATGGATTTGAATCTAACTCGTTTGTTTCGCATGTTGTTGAAGCTAAATCATGTATATCACGAGTATTTGAAGCTATATCATTTGTTTCGCATGGATTCGAAGATAACCCTTCTAATTCGCATTGATTTGAGGCTAAATCATGTGTTTCGCTTGGATTTGAAGCTAACTCGTTTTTTTCGCAAGTAGTTGAAGCTAAATCATGCATATCACAAGTATTTGAAGCTAAACCATTTGTTTCGCATGGATTCGAAGATAAGCCTTCTACTTCGCATTGATTTTAATCTAAATCATGTGTTTCGCAATGATTTTAAGCTAACTCGTTTGTTTCGGATGCTGTTGAAGCTAAATCATGTATATCACAAGTATTTGAAACTATATCATTTGTTTCGCATGGATTCGAAGTTAAGCCTTCCACTTCGCATTGATTTGATGCTAAATCATGTGTTTCGCATGGATTTGAATCTAACTCGTTTGTTTCGCATGCTGTTGAAGCTAAATCATGTATATCACGAGTATTTGAAGCTATATCATTTGTTTCGCATGGATTCGAAGATAACCCTTCTAATTCGCATTGAGTTGAGGCTAAATCATGTGTTTCGCTTGGATTTGAAGCTAACTCGTTTTTTTCGCTAGTAGTTGAAGCTAAATCATGCATATCACAAGTATTTGAAGCTAAACCATTTGGTTCGCATTTATTCGAAGTAAGCCATCTACTTCGCATTGATTTGAGGCTAAATCATGTGTTTCGCTTGGTGTTGAAGCTAACACGTTTTTTTCGCATGCAGTTGTAGATAAATCATGTATATCACAAGTATTTGAAGCTGAACCATTTGTTTCGCATGGAATCGAAGATAAGCCTTCTACTTCGCATTGATTTTAATCTAAATCATGTGTTTCGCATGGATTTGAAGCTAACTCGTTTGTTTCGCATGCAGTTGAAGCTGAATCATGTATATCACAAGTATTTGAAGCTAAACTATTCGTTTCGCATGGATTCGAAGATTAGCCTTCTACTTCGCATTGATTTGATGCTAAATCATGTGTTTCACATGGATTTGAAGCTAACTCGTTTGTTTCGCATGCTGTTGAAGCTAAATCATGTACATCACATGTATTTGAAGCTAAACCATTTGTATCGCATGGAATCGAAGATAAGCCTCCTACTTCGCATTGATTTGATGCTAAAACATGTTTTTCGCATGGATTTGAAGCTAACTCGTTTGTTTCGCATGCTGTTGAAGCTAAATCATGTATATCACAAGTATTTGAAGCTATATCATACGTTTCGCATGGATTTCAAGATAACCCTTCTAATTCGCATTGATTTGAATCTAAATCATGTGTTTCGCATGGATTTGAAGCTAACTCGTTTGTTTCGCATGCTGTTGAAGCTAAATCAAGTGTATCAAAAGTATTTGAAGTTAAACCATTTGCTTCGCATGGATTCGAAGATCAGCCTTCTACTTCGCATTGATTTGAAGCTAAATCATGTGTTTCGCATGAATTGAAGCTAACTCGTTTGTTTCGCATGCTGTTGAAGCTAAATCATGTATATCACAAGTATTTGAAGCTATACCATTTGTTACGCATGGATTCGAAGCTAAGACTTCTACTTCGCATTGATTTGATGCTAAGTCATTTTGTTTCGCTTGGATTTGAATCTAACTCGTTTGTTTCGCATGCTGTTGAAGCTAAATCATGCATATGACAAGTATTTGAAGCTAAACCATTTGTTACGCATGGTTTCGAAGATCAGCCTTCTACTTCGCATTGATTTGAAGCTAAATCATGTGTTTCGCATGGATTATAAGCTAACTCGTTTGTTTCGCATGCAGTTGAAGCTAAATCATGTATATCACAAGTATTTGACGCTAAACCATTTGTTTCGCATGAATTCGAAGATAAACCTTCTACTTCGCATTGATTTTAATCTAAATCATGTGTTTCGCATGGATTTGAAGCTAACTCGTTTGTTTCGCATGCAGTTGAAGCTGAATCATGTATATCACAAGTATTTGATGCTAAACTATTCGTTTCGCATGGATTCGAAGATAAGCCTTCCACATCGCATTGATTTGAAGCTAAATCATGTGTTCCGCATGGATTTTAAGCTAACTCGTTTGTTTCGCATGCAGTTGAAGCTGAATCATGTATATCACAAGTATTTGAAGCTAAACCATTTGGTTCGCATTTATTCGAAGTAAGCCATCTACTTCGCATTGATTTGAGGCTAAATCATGTGTTTCGCTTGGTGTTGAAGCTAACACGTTTTTTTCGCATGCAGTTGTAGATAAATCATGTATATCACAAGTATTTGAAGCTGAACCATTTGTTTCGCATGGAATCGAAGATAAGCCTTCTACTTCGCATTGATTTTAATCTAAATCATGTGTTTCGCATGGATTTGAAGCTAACTCGTTTGTTTCGCATGCAGTTGAAGCTGAATCATGTATATCACAAGTATTTGAAGCTAAACTATTCGTTTCGCATGGATTCGAAGATTAGCCTTCTACTTCGCATTGATTTGATGCTAAATCATGTGTTTCACATGGATTTGAAGCTAACTCGTTTGTTTCGCATGCTGTTGAAGCTAAATCATGTACATCACATGTATTTGAAGCTAAACCATTTGTATCGCATGGAATCGAAGATAAGCCTCCTACTTCGCATTGATTTGATGCTAAAACATGTTTTTCGCATGGATTTGAAGCTAACTCGTTTGTTTCGCATGCTGTTGAAGCTAAATCATGTATATCACAAGTATTTGAAGCTATATCATACGTTTCGCATGGATTTCAAGATAACCCTTCTAATTCGCATTGATTTGAATCTAAATCATGTGTTTCGCATGGATTTGAAGCTAACTCGTTTGTTTCGCATGCTGTTGAAGCTAAATCAAGTGTATCAAAAGTATTTGAAGTTAAACCATTTGCTTCGCATGGATTCGAAGATCAGCCTTCTACTTCGCATTGATTTGAAGCTAAATCATGTGTTTCGCATGAATTGAAGCTAACTCGTTTGTTTCGCATGCTGTTGAAGCTAAATCATGTATATCACAAGTATTTGAAGCTATACCATTTGTTACGCATGGATTCGAAGCTAAGACTTCTACTTCGCATTGATTTGATGCTAAGTCATTTTGTTTCGCTTGGATTTGAATCTAACTCGTTTGTTTCGCATGCTGTTGAAGCTAAATCATGCATATGACAAGTATTTGAAGCTAAACCATTTGTTACGCATGGTTTCGAAGATCAGCCTTCTACTTCGCATTGATTTGAAGCTAAATCATGTGTTTCGCATGGATTATAAGCTAACTCGTTTGTTTCGCATGCAGTTGAAGCTAAATCATGTATATCACAAGTATTTGACGCTAAACCATTTGTTTCGCATGAATTCGAAGATAAACCTTCTACTTCGCATTGATTTTAATCTAAATCATGTGTTTCGCATGGATTTGAAGCTAACTCGTTTGTTTCGCATGCAGTTGAAGCTGAATCATGTATATCACAAGTATTTGATGCTAAACTATTCGTTTCGCATGGATTCGAAGATAAGCCTTCCACATCGCATTGATTTGAAGCTAAATCATGTGTTCCGCATGGATTTTAAGCTAACTCGTTTGTTTCGCATGCAGTTGAAGCTGAATCATGTATATCACAAGTATTTGAAGCTAAACTATTCGTTTCGCATGGATTCGAAGATAAGCCATCCACTTCGCATTGATTTGAAGATAAATCATGTGTTTCGCTTGGATTTGAATATAATTCATTTGTTTCGCATGCTGTTGAAGCTAAATCATGTATATCACATGTATTTGAAGCTAAACCATTTGCTTCGCATGGATTCGAAGATCAGCCTTCTACTTCGCATTGATTTGATGCTAAATCATGTGTTTCGCATAGATTTGAAGCTAACTCGTTTGTTTCGCATGCTGTTGAAGCTGAATCATGTACATCACAAGTATTTGAAGCTAAACTATTCGTTTCGCATGGATTCGAAGATAAGCCTTCCACATCGCATTGATTTGAAGCTAAATCATGTGTTCCGCATGGATTTTAAGCTAACTCGTTTGTTTCGCATGCAGTTGAAGCTGAATCATGTATATCACAAGTATTTGAAGCTAAACTATTCGTTTCGCATGGATTCGAAGATAAGCCATCCACTTCGCATTGATTTGAAGCTAAATCATGTGTTTCGCATGGATTTGAAGCTAACTCGTTTGTTTCGCATGCTGTTGAAGCTAAATCATATATATCACAAGTATTTGAAGCTAAAACCATTTGTTTCGCATTTATTCGAAGCTAAGCCTTATACTTCGCATTGATTTGAGGCTAAATCATGTGTTTCGCTTGGTTTTGAAGCTAACTCGTTTCTTTCGCATGCAGTTGTAGCTAAATCATGTATATCACAAGTATTTGAAGCTAAACCATTTGTTTCGCATGGATTCGAAGATAAGCCTTCTACTTCGCATTGATTTGACGCTAAATCATGTGTTTCGCATGGATTTGAAGCTATCTCGTTTGTTTCGCATGCTGTTGAAGCTAAATCATGTATATCACAAGAATTTGAAGCTAAACCATTTGTATCGGATGGGATCGAAGATAAGCCTCCTACTTCGCATTGATTTGAAGCTAAATCATGTGTTTCGCATGGATTTGAAGCTAACTCTTTTGTTTCGCATGCTGTTGAAGCTAAATCAAGTGTATCAAAAGTATTTGAAGTTAAACCATTTGCTTCGCATGGATTCGAAGATCAGCCTTCTACTTCGCATTGATTTGAAGCTAAATCATGTGTTTCGCATGAATTGAAGCTAACTCGTTTGTTTCGCATGCTGTTGAAGCTAAATCATGTATATCACAAGTATTTGAAGCTATACCATTTGTTACGCATGGATTCGAAGCTAAGACTTCTACTTCGCATTGATTTGATGCTAAGTCATTTTGTTTCGCATGGATTTGAATCTAACTCGTTTGTTTCGCATGCTGTTGAAGCTAAATCATGCATATGACAAGTATTTGAAGCTAAACCATTTGTTACGCATGGATTCGAAGATCAGCCTTCTACTTCGCATTGATTTGAAGCTAAATCATGTGTTTCGCATGGATTATAAGCTAACTCGTTTGTTTCGCATGCAGTTGAAGCTAAATCATGTATATCACAAGTATTTGATGCTAAACTATTCGTTTCGCATGGATTCGAAGATAAGCCTTCCACATCGCATTGATTTGAAGCTAAATCATGTGTTCCGCATGGATTTTAAGCTAACTCGTTTGTTTCGCATGCAGTTGAAGCTGAATCATGTATATCACAAGTATTTGAAGCTAAACTATTCGTTTCGCATGGATTCGAAGATAAGCCTTCTACTTCGCATTGATTTTAATCTAAATCATGTGTTTCGCATGGATTTGAAGCTAACTCGTTTGTTTCGCATGCAGTCGAAGCTGAATCATGTATATCACAAGTATTTGAAGCTAAACTATTCGTTTCGCATGGATTCGGAGATAAGCCTTCCACTTCGTATTGATTTGAATATAAATCATGTGTTTCGCTTGGATTTGAAGCTAACTCGTTTGTTTCGCATGCTGTTGAAGCTTACTCAAGTGGATCCCAAGTATTTGAAGCTAAACCATTTGCTTCGCATGGATTCGAAGATTAGCCTTCTACTTTGCATTGATTTGATGCTAAATCATGTGTTTCACATGGATTTGAAGCTAACTCGTTTGTTTCGCATGCTGTTGAAGCTAAATCATGTATATCACAAGTATTTGAAGCTATATCATACGTTTCGCATAGATTCCAAGATAACCCTTCTAATTCGCATTGATTTGAATCAAAATCATGTGTTTCGCATGGATTTGAAGCTAACTCGTTTGTTTCGCATGCTGTTGAAGCTAAATCATGTATATCACAAGTATTTGAAGCTATATCATACGTTTCGCATAGATTCCAAGATAACCCTTCTAATTCGCATTGATTTGAATCAAAATCATGTGTTTCGCATGGATTTGAAGCTAACTCGTTTGTTTCGCATGCTGTTGAAGCTAAATCATGTATATCACAAGTATTTGAAGCTATATCATACGTTTCGCATAGATTCCAAGATAACCCTTCTAATTCGCATTGATTTGAATCAAAATCATGTGTTTCGCATGGATTTGAAGCTAACTCGTTTGTTTCGCATGCTGTTGAAGCTAAATCATGTATATCACAAGTATTTGAAGCTATACCATTTGTTACGCATGGATTCGAGGCTAAGCCTTCTACTTCGCATTGATTTGATGCTAAGTCATTTGTTTCGCATGGATTTGAATCTAACTCGTTTGTTTCGCATGCTGTTGAAGCTAAATCATGCATATCACAAGTATTTGAAGCTAAACCATTTGTTTCGCATGGATTCGAAGATCAGCCTTCTACTTCGCATTGATTTGAAGCTATATCATGTGTTTCGCATGGATTATAAGATAACTCGTTTGTTTCGCATGCAGTTGAAGCTGAATCATGTATATCACAAGTATTTGAAGCTAAACTATTCGTTTCGCATGGATTCGAAGATAAGCATCCCACTTCGCATTGATTTGATGCTAAATCATGTGTTTCGCATGGATTTGAAGCTAACTCTTTTGTTTCGCATGCTGTTGAAGCTAAATCATATATATCACAAGTATTTGAAGGTAAACCATTTGTTTCGCATTTATTCGAAGCTAAGCCTTCCACTTCGCATTGATTTGAGGCTAAATCATGTGTTTCGCATGGATTTGAAGCTAACTCGTTTGTTTCGCATGCTGTTGAATCTAAATCATGTATATCACAAGTATTTGAAGCTAAACCATTTGTTACGCATGGATTCGAAGATCAGCCTTCTACTTAGCATTGATTTGATTCTAAATCATGTGTTTCGCATGGAGTTGATGCTAACTCGTTTGTTTCGCATGCTGTTGAAGCTAAATCATGTATATCACAAGTATTTGAAGCTGATCCATTTGTATCGGATGGGATCGAAGATAAGCCTCCTACTTCGCATTGATTTGAATCTGAATCATGTGTTTCGCATGGATTTGAAGCTAACTCGTTTGTTTCGCATGCTGTTGAAGCTAAATCATATATATCACAAGTATTTGAAGCTAAACCATTTGTTTCGCATTTATTCGAAGCTAAGCCTTCTACTTCGCATTGATTTGAGGCTAAATCATGTGTATCGCATGGATTTTAAGCTAGCTCGTTTGTTTCGCATGCAGTGGAAGCTAAATCATGTATATCACAAGTATTTGAAGCTATATCATACGTTTCGCATAGATTCCAAGATAACCCTTCTAATTCGCATTGATTTGAATCTAAATCATGTGTTTCGCATGGATTTGAATCTAACTCGTACATTTCGCATGCTGTTCAAGCTAAATCATGTATATCACAAGTATATGAAGCTGATCCATTTGTTTCGCATGGATTCGAAGATAAGCCTTCCACTTCGCATTGATTTGATGCTAAATCATGTGTTTCGCATGGATTTGAATCTAACTCGTTTGTTTCGCATGCTGTTGAAGCTAAATCATGTATATCACGAGTATTTGAAGCTATATCATTTGTTTCGCATGGATTCGAAGATAACCCTTCTAATTCGCATTGATTTGAGGCTAAATCATGTGTTTCGCTTGGATTTGAAGCTAACTCGTTTTTTTCGCTAGTAGTTGAAGCTAAATCATGCATATCACAAGTATTTGAAGCTAAACCATTTGTTACGCATGGATTCGAAGATCAGCCTTCTACTTAGCATTGATTTGATTCTAAATCATGTGTTTCGCATGGATTTGAAGCTAAATCGTTTGTTTCGCATGCTGTTGAAGCTAAATCATGTATATCACAAGTATTTAAAGCTAAACCATTTGTATCGGATGGGATCGAAGATAAGCCTCCTACTTCGCATTGATTTGAATCTGAATCATGTGTTTCGCATGGATTTGAAGCTAACTCGTTTGTATCGCATGCAGTTGAAGCTGAATCATGTATATCACAAGTATTTGAAGCTAAACTATTCGTTTCGCATGGATTCGAAGATAAGCCTTCCACTTCGCATTGATTTGAATATAAATCATGTGTTTCGCTTGGATTTGAAGCTAACTCGTTTGTTTCGCATGCTGTTGAAGCTAACTCAAGTGGATCCCAAGTATTTGAAGCTAAACCATTTGCTTCGCATGGATTCGAAGATTAGCCTTCTACTTTGCATTGATTTGATGCTAAATCATGTGTTTCACATGGATTTGAAGCTAACTCGTTTGTTTCGCATGCTGTTGAAGCTAAATCATGTATATCACAAGTATTTGAAGCTAAACCATTTGTTACGCATGGATTCGAAGATCAGCCTTCTACTTAGCATTGATTTGATTCTAAATCATGTGTATCGCATGGATTTTAAGCTAGCTCGTTTGTTTCGCATGCAGTGGAAGCTAAATCATGTATATCACAAGTATTTGCAGCTAACCCATTTGTTTCGCATGGATTCGAAGATAACCCTATTTACTTCGCATTGATTTGAAGCTAAATCATGTGTTTCGCATGGATTTGAATCTAACTCGTACATTTCGCATGCTGTTGAAGCTAAATCATGTATATCACAAGTATATGAAGCTGATCCATTTGTTTCGCATGGATTCGAAGATAAGCCTTCCACTTCGCATTGATTTGATGCTAAATCATGTGTTTCGCATGGATTTGAATCTAACTCGTTTGTTTCGCATGTTGTTGAAGCTAAATCATGTATATCACGAGTATTTGAAGCTATATCATTTGTTTCGCATGGATTCGAAGATAACCCTTCTAATTCGCATTGATTTGAGGCTAAATCATGTGTTTCGCTTGGATTTGAAGCTAACTCGTTTTTTTCGCTAGTAGTTGAAGCTAAATCATGCATATCACAAGTATTTGAAGCTAAACCATTTGGTTCGCATTTATTCGAAGCTAAGCCATCCACTTCGCATTGATTTGAGGCTAAATCATGTGTTTCGCTTGGATTTGAAGCTAACTCGTTTGTTTCGCATGCAGTCGAAGCTGAATCATGTATATCACAAGTATTTGAAGCTAAACTATTCGTTTCGCATGGATTCGGAGATAAGCCTTCCACTTCGCATTGATCTGAATATAAATCATGTGTTTCGCTTGGATTTGAAGCTAACTCGTTTGTTTCGCATGCTGTTGAAGCTTATTCAAGTGGATCCCAAGTATTTGAAGCTAAACCATTTGCTTCGCATGGATTCGAAGATTAGCCTTCTACTTTGCTTTGATTTGATGCTAAATCATGTGTTTCACATGGATTTGAAGCTAACTCGTTTGTTTCGCATGCTGTTGAAGCTAAATCATGTATATCACAAGTATTTGAAGCTATATCATACGTTTCGCATAGATTCCAAGATAACCCTTCTAATTCGCATTGATTCGAATCAAAATCATGTGTTTCGCATGGATTTGAAGCTAACTCGTTTGTTTCGCATGCTGTTGAAGCTAAATCATGTATATCACAAGTATTTGAAGCTATACCATTTGTTACGCATGGATTCGAAGCTAAGCCTTCTACTTCGCATTGATTTGATGCTAAGTCATTTGTTTCGCATGGATTTGAATCTAACTCGTTTGTTTCGCATGCTGTTGAAGCTAAATCATGCATATCACAAGTATTTGAAGCTAAACCATTTGTTACGCATGGATACGAAGATCAGCCTTCTACTTCGCATTGATTTGAAGCTAAATCATGTGTTTCGCATGGATTATAAGATAACTCGTTTGTTTCGCATGCAGTTGAAGCTGAATCATGTATATCACAAGTATTTGAAGCTAAACTATTCGTTTCGCATGGATTCGAAGATAAGCATTCCTCTTCGCATTGATTTGATGCTAAATCATGTGTTTCACATGGATTTGAAGCTAACTCGTTTGTTTCGCATGCTGTTGAAGCTAACTCAAGTGGATCACAAGTATTTGAAGCTAAACCATTTGCTTCGCATGGATTCGAATATTAGCCTTCTACTTCGCATTGATTTGATGCAAAATCATGTGTTTCACATGGATTTGAAGCTAACTCGTTTGTTTCGCATGCTGTTGAAGCTAAATCATGTACATCACATGTATTTGAAGCTAAACCATTTGTATCGCATGGAATCGAAGATAAGCCTCCTACTTCGCATTGATTTGAAGCTAATTCATGTGTTCGCATGGATTTGAAGCTAACTTGTTTGATTCGCGAGCAGTTGAAGCTAAATCAAGTGTATCAAAAGTATTTGAAGCTAAACCATTTGCTTCGCATGGATACGAAGATCAGCCTTCTACTTCGCATTGATTTGAAGCTATATCATGTGTTTCGCTTGGATTTGAAGCTAACTCGTTTGTTTCGCATGCAGTCGAAGCTGAATCATGTATATCACAAGTATTTGAAGCTAAACTATTCGTTTCGCATGGATTCGGAGATAAGCCTTCCACTTCGCATTGATCTGAATATAAATCATGTGTTTCGCTTGGATTTGAAGCTAACTCGTTTGTTTCGCATGCTGTTGAAGCTTATTCAAGTGGATCCCAAGTATTTGAAGCTAAACCATTTGCTTCGCATGGATTCGAAGATTAGCCTTCTACTTTGCTTTGATTTGATGCTAAATCATGTGTTTCACATGGATTTGAAGCTAACTCGTTTGTTTCGCATGCTGTTGAAGCTAAATCATGTATATCACAAGTATTTGAAGCTATATCATACGTTTCGCATAGATTCCAAGATAACCCTTCTAATTCGCATTGATTCGAATCAAAATCATGTGTTTCGCATGGATTTGAAGCTAACTCGTTTGTTTCGCATGCTGTTGAAGCTAAATCATGTATATCACAAGTATTTGAAGCTATACCATTTGTTACGCATGGATTCGAAGCTAAGCCTTCTACTTCGCATTGATTTGATGCTAAGTCATTTGTTTCGCATGGATTTGAATCTAACTCGTTTGTTTCGCATGCTGTTGAAGCTAAATCATGCATATCACAAGTATTTGAAGCTAAACCATTTGTTACGCATGGATACGAAGATCAGCCTTCTACTTCGCATTGATTTGAAGCTAAATCATGTGTTTCGCATGGATTATAAGATAACTCGTTTGTTTCGCATGCAGTTGAAGCTGAATCATGTATATCACAAGTATTTGAAGCTAAACTATTCGTTTCGCATGGATTCGAAGATAAGCATTCCTCTTCGCATTGATTTGATGCTAAATCATGTGTTTCGCATGGATTTGAAGCTAACTCGTTTGTTTCGCATGCTGTTGAAGCTAACTCAAGTGGATCACAAGTATTTGAAGCTAAACCATTTGCTTCGCATGGATTCGAATATTAGCCTTCTACTTCGCATTGATTTGATGCAAAATCATGTGTTTCACATGGATTTGAAGCTAACTCGTTTGTTTCGCATGCTGTTGAAGCTAAATCATGTACATCACATGTATTTGAAGCTAAACCATTTGTATCGCATGGAATCGAAGATAAGCCTCCTACTTCGCATTGATTTGAAGCTAATTCATGTGTTCGCATGGATTTGAAGCTAACTTGTTTGATTCGCGAGCAGTTGAAGCTAAATCAAGTGTATCAAAAGTATTTGAAGCTAAACCATTTGCTTCGCATGGATACGAAGATCAGCCTTCTACTTCGCATTGATTTGAAGCTATATCATGTGTTTCGCATGGATTATAAGATAACTCGTTTGTTTCGCATGCAGTTGAAGCTGAATCATGTATATCACAAGTATTTGAAGCTAAACTATTCGTTTCGCATGGATTCGAAGATAAGCATCCCACTTCGCATTGATTTGATGCTAAATCATGTGTTTCGCATGGATTTGAAGCTAACTCTTTTGTTTCGCATGCTGTTGAAGCTAAATCATATATATCACAAGTATTTGAAGGTAAACCATTTGTTTCGCATTTATTCGAAGCTAAGCCTTCCACTTCGCATTGATTTGAGGCTAAATCATGTGTTTCGCATGGATTTGAAGCTAACTCGTTTGTTTCGCATGCTGTTGAATCTAAATCATGTATATCACAAGTATTTGAAGCTAAACCATTTGTTACGCATGGATTCGAAGATCAGCCTTCTACTTAGCATTGATTTGATTCTAAATCATGTGTTTCGCATGGATTTGAAGCTAACTCGTTTGTTTCGCATGCTGTTGAAGCTAAATCATGTATATCACAAGTATTTGAAGCTAATCCATTTGTATCGGATGGGATCGAAGATAAGCCTCCTACTTCGCATTGATTTGAATCTGAATCATGTGTTTCGCATGGATTTGAAGCTAACTCGTTTGTTTCGCATGCTGTTGAAGCTAAATCATATATATCACAAGTATTTGAAGCTAAACCATTTGTTTCGCATTTATTCGAAGCTAAGCCTTCTACTTCGCATTGATTTGATGCTAAGTCATTTGTTTCGCATGGATTTGAATCTAACTCGTTTGTTTCGCATGCTGTTGAAGCTAAATCATGCATATCACAAGTATTTGAAGCTAAACCATTTGTTACGCATGGATACGAAGATCAGCCTTCTACTTCGCATTGATTTGAAGCTAAATCATGTGTTTCGCATGGATTATAAGATAACTCGTTTGTTTCGCATGCAGTTGAAGCTGAATCATGTATATCACAAGTATTTGAAGCTAAACTATTCGTTTCGCATGGATTCGAAGATAAGCATTCCTCTTCGCATTGATTTGATGCTAAATCATGTGTTTCGCATGGATTTGAAGCTAACTCGTTTGTTTCGCATGCTGTTGAAGCTAACTCAAGTGGATCACAAGTATTTGAAGCTAAACCATTTGCTTCGCATGGATTCGAATATTAGCCTTCTACTTCGCATTGATTTGATGCAAAATCATGTGTTTCACATGGATTTGAAGCTAACTCGTTTGTTTCGCATGCTGTTGAAGCTAAATCATGTACATCACATGTATTTGAAGCTAAACCATTTGTATCGCATGGAATCGAAGATAAGCCTCCTACTTCGCATTGATTTGAAGCTAATTCATGTGTTCGCATGGATTTGAAGCTAACTTGTTTGATTCGCGAGCAGTTGAAGCTAAATCAAGTGTATCAAAAGTATTTGAAGCTAAACCATTTGCTTCGCATGGATACGAAGATCAGCCTTCTACTTCGCATTGATTTGAAGCTATATCATGTGTTTCGCATGGATTATAAGATAACTCGTTTGTTTCGCATGCAGTTGAAGCTGAATCATGTATATCACAAGTATTTGAAGCTAAACTATTCGTTTCGCATGGATTCGAAGATAAGCATCCCACTTCGCATTGATTTGATGCTAAATCATGTGTTTCGCATGGATTTGAAGCTAACTCTTTTGTTTCGCATGCTGTTGAAGCTAAATCATATATATCACAAGTATTTGAAGGTAAACCATTTGTTTCGCATTTATTCGAAGCTAAGCCTTCCACTTCGCATTGATTTGAGGCTAAATCATGTGTTTCGCATGGATTTGAAGCTAACTCGTTTGTTTCGCATGCTGTTGAATCTAAATCATGTATATCACAAGTATTTGAAGCTAAACCATTTGTTACGCATGGATTCGAAGATCAGCCTTCTACTTAGCATTGATTTGATTCTAAATCATGTGTTTCGCATGGATTTGAAGCTAACTCGTTTGTTTCGCATGCTGTTGAAGCTAAATCATGTATATCACAAGTATTTGAAGCTAATCCATTTGTATCGGATGGGATCGAAGATAAGCCTCCTACTTCGCATTGATTTGAATCTGAATCATGTGTTTCGCATGGATTTGAAGCTAACTCGTTTGTTTCGCATGCTGTTGAAGCTAAATCATATATATCACAAGTATTTGAAGCTAAACCATTTGTTTCGCATTTATTCGAAGCTAAGCATTCTACTTCGCATTGATTTGAGGCTAAATCATGTGTATCGCATGGATTTTAAGCTAGCTCGTTTGTTTCGCATGCAGTGGAAGCTAAATCATGTATATCACAAGTATTTGAAGCTATATCATACGTTTCGCATAGATTCCAAGATAACCCTTCTAATTCGCATTGATTTGAATCTAAATCATGTGTTTCGCATGGATTTGAATCTAACTCGTACATTTCGCATGCTGTTCAAGCTAAATCATGTATATCACAAGTATATGAAGCTGATCCATTTGTTTCGC
The DNA here is from genome assembly GCF_051020955.1 of Megalopta genalis. Lineage (NCBI taxonomy): Eukaryota > Metazoa > Arthropoda > Insecta > Hymenoptera > Halictidae > Megalopta > Megalopta genalis. The sequence continues at coordinate 159,071 of NW_027476646.1, forward strand.
ATGGATTCGAAGATAAGCCTTCCACTTCGCATTGATTTGATGCTAAATCATGTGTTTCGCATGGATTTGAATCTAACTCGTTTGTTTCGCATGCTGTTGAAGCTAAATCATGTATATCACGAGTATTTGAAGCTATATCATTTGTTTCGCATGGATTCGAAGATAACCCTTCTAATTCGCATTGATTTGAGGCTAAATCATGTGTTTCGCTTGGATTTGAAGCTAACTCGTTTTTTTCGCTAGTAGTTGAAGCTAAATCATGCATATCACAAGTATTTGAAGCTAAACCATTTGTTGCGCATGGATTCGAAGATCAGCCTTCTACTTAGCATTGATTTGATTCTAAATCATGTGTTTCGCATGGATTTGAAGCTAACTCGTTTGTTTCGCATGCTGTTGAAGCTAAATCATGTATATCACAAGTATTTAAAGCTAAACCATTTGTATCGGATGGGATCGAAGATAAGCCTCCTACTTCGCATTGATTTGAATCTGAATCATGTGTTTCGCATGGATTTGAAGCTAACTCGTTTGTATCGCATGCAGTTGAAGCTGAATCATGTATATCACAAGTATTTGAAGCTAAACTATTCGTTTCGCATGGATTCGAAGATAAGCCTTCCACTTCGCATTGATTTGAATATAAATCATGTGTTTCGCTTGGATTTGAAGCTAACTCGTTTGTTTCGCATGCTGTTGAAGCTAACTCAAGTGGATCCCAAGTATTTGAAGCTAAACCATTTGCTTCGCATGGATTCGAAGATTAGCCTTCTACTTTGCATTGATTTGATGCTAAATCATGTGTTTCACATGGATTTGAAGCTAACTCGTTTGTTTCGCATGCTGTTGAAGCTAAATCATGTATATCACAAGTATTTGAAGCTAAACCATTTGTTACGCATGGATTCGAAGATCAGCCTTCTACTTAGCATTGATTTGATTCTAAATCATGTGTATCGCATGGATTTTAAGCTAGCTCGTTTGTTTCGCATGCAGTGGAAGCTAAATCATGTATATCACAAGTATTTGCAGCTAACCCATTTGTTTCGCATGGATTCGAAGATAACCCTATTCACTTCGCATTGATTTGAAGCTAAATCATGTGTTTCGCATGGATTTGAATCTAACTCGTACATTTCGCATGCTGTTGAAGCTAAATCATGTATATCACAAGTATATGAAGCTGATCCATTTGTTTCGCATGGATTCGAAGATAAGCCTTCCACTTCGCATTGATTTGATGCTAAATCATGTGTTTCGCATGGATTTGAATCTAACTCGTTTGTTTCGCATGTTGTTGAAGCTAAATCATGTATATCACGAGTATTTGAAGCTATATCATTTGTTTCGCATGGATTCGAAGATAACCCTTCTAATTCGCATTGATTTGAGGCTAAATCATGTGTTTCGCTTGGATTTGAAGCTAACTCGTTTTTTTCGCTAGTAGTTGAAGCTAAATCATGCATATCACAAGTATTTGAAGCTAAACCATTTGGTTCGCATTTATTCGAAGCTAAGCCATCCACTTCGCATTGATTTGAGGCTAAATCATGTGTTTCGCTTGGTTTTGAAGCTAACTCGTTTGTTTCGCATGCAGTCGAAGCTGAATCATGTATATCACAAGTATTTGAAGCTAAACTATTCGTTTCGCATGGATTCGGAGATAAGCCTTCCACTTCGCATTGATCTGAATATAAATCATGTGTTTCGCTTGGATTTGAAGCTAACTCGTTTGTTTCGCATGCTGTTGAAGCTTATTCAAGTGGATCCCAAGTATTTGAAGCTAAACCATTTGCTTCGCATGGATTCGAAGATTAGCCTTCTACTTTGCTTTGATTTGATGCTAAATCATGTGTTTCACATGGATTTGAAGCTAACTCGTTTGTTTCGCATGCTGTTGAAGCTAAATCATGTATATCACAAGTATTTGAAGCTATATCATACGTTTCGCATAGATTCCAAGATAACCCTTCTAATTCGCATTGATTCGAATCAAAATCATGTGTTTCGCATGGATTTGAAGCTAACTCGTTTGTTTCGCATGCTGTTGAAGCTAAATCATGTATATCACAAGTATTTGAAGCTATACCATTTGTTACGCATGGATTCGAAGCTAAGCCTTCTACTTCGCATTGATTTGATGCTAAGTCATTTGTTTCGCATGGATTTGAATCTAACTCGTTTGTTTCGCATGCTGTTGAAGCTAAATCATGCATATCACAAGTATTTGAAGCTAAACCATTTGTTACGCATGGATTCGAAGATCAGCCTTCTACTTCGCATTGATTTGAAGCTAAATCATGTGTTTCGCATGGATTATAAGATAACTCGTTTGTTTCGCATGCAGTTGAAGCTGAATCATGTATATCACAAGTATTTGAAGCTAAACTATTCGTTTCGCATGGATTCGAAGATAAGCATTCCTCTTCGCATTGATTTGATGCTAAATCATGTGTTTCGCATGGATTTGAAGCTAACTCGTTTGTTTCGCATGCTGTTGAAGCTAACTCAAGTGGATCACAAGTATTTGAAGCTAAACCATTTGCTTCGCATGGATTCGAATATTAGCCTTCTACTTCGCATTGATTTGATGCTAAATCATGTGTTTCACATGGATTTGAAGCTAACTCGTTTGTTTCGCATGCTGTTGAAGCTAAATCATGTATATCACAAGTATTTGAAGCTAAACCATTTGTTACGCATGGATTCGAAGATCAGCCTTCTACTTAGCATTGATTTGATTCTAAATCATGTGTATCGCATGGATTTTAAGCTAGCTCGTTTGTTTCGCATGCAGTGGAAGCTAAATCATGTATATCACAAGTATTTGCAGCTAACCCATTTGTTTCGCATGGATTCGAAGATAACCCTATTCACTTCGCATTGATTTGAAGCTAAATCATGTGTTTCGCATGGATTTGAATCTAACTCGTACATTTCGCATGCTGTTGAAGCTAAATCATGTATATCACAAGTATATGAAGCTGATCCATTTGTTTCGCATGGATTCGAAGATAAGCCTTCCACTTCGCATTGATTTGATGCTAAATCATGTGTTTCGCATGGATTTGAATCTAACTCGTTTGTTTCGCATGTTGTTGAAGCTAAATCATGTATATCACGAGTATTTGAAGCTATATCATTTGTTTCGCATGGATTCGAAGATAACCCTTCTAATTCGCATTGATTTGAGGCTAAATCATGTGTTTCGCTTGGATTTGAAGCTAACTCGTTTTTTTCGCTAGTAGTTGAAGCTAAATCATGCATATCACAAGTATTTGAAGCTAAACCATTTGGTTCGCATTTATTCGAAGCTAAGCCATCCACTTCGCATTGATTTGAGGCTAAATCATGTGTTTCGCTTGGTTTTGAAGCTAACTCGTTTGTTTCGCATGCAGTCGAAGCTGAATCATGTATATCACAAGTATTTGAAGCTAAACTATTCGTTTCGCATGGATTCGGAGATAAGCCTTCCACTTCGCATTGATCTGAATATAAATCATGTGTTTCGCTTGGATTTGAAGCTAACTCGTTTTTTTCGCATGCTGTTGAAGCTTATTCAAGTGGATCCCAAGTATTTGAAGCTAAACCATTTGCTTCGCATGGATTCGAAGATTAGCCTTCTACTTTGCATTGATTTGATGCTAAATCATGTGTTTCACATGGATTTGAAGCTAACTCGTTTGTTTCGCATGCTGTTGAAGCTAAATCATGTATATCACAAGTATTTGAAGCTATATCATACGTTTCGCATAGATTCCAAGATAACCCTTCTAATTCGCATTGATTTGAATCAAAATCATGTGTTTCGCATGGATTTGAAGCTAACTCGTTTGTTTCGCATGCTGTTGAAGCTAAATCATGTATATCACAAGTATTTGAAGCTATATCATACGTTTCGCATAGATTCCAAGATAACCCTTCTAATTCGCATTGATTCGAATCAAAATCATGTGTTTCGCATGGATTTGAAGCTAACTCGTTTGTTTCGCATGCTGTTGAAGCTAAATCATGTATATCACAAGTATTTGAAGCTATTCCATTTGTTACGCATGGATTCGAAGCTAAGCCTTCTACTTCGCATTGATTTGATGCTAAGTCATTTGTTTCGCATGGATTTGAATCTAACTCGTTTGTTTCGCATGCTGTTGAAGCTAAATCATGCATATCACAAGTATTTGAAGCTAAACCATTTGTTACGCATGGATACGAAGATCAGCCTTCTACTTCGCATTGATTTGAAGCTAAATCATGTGTTTCGCATGGATTATAAGATAACTCGTTTGTTTCGCATGCAGTTGAAGCTGAATCATGTATATCACAAGTATTTGAAGCTAAACTATTCGTTTCGCATGGATTCGAAGATAAGCATTCCTCTTCGCATTGATTTGATGCTAAATCATGTGTTTCGCATGGATTTGAAGCTAACTCGTTTGTTTCGCATGCTGTTGAAGCTAAATCATGTACATCACATGTATTTGAAGCTAAACCATTTGTATCGCATGGAATCGAAGATAAGCCTCCTACTTCGCATTGATTTGAAGCTAATTCATGTGTTCGCATGGATTTGAAGCTAACTTGTTTGATTCGCGAGCAGTTGAAGCTAAATCAAGTGTATCAAAAGTATTTGAAGCTAAACCATTTGCTTCGCATGGATACGAAGATCAGCCTTCTACTTCGCATTGATTTGAAGCTAAATCATGTGTTCCGCATGGATTTGAAGCTAACTCGTTTGTTTCGCATGCAGTTGAAGCTAAATCATGTATATCACAAGTATTTGAAGCTAAACCATTTGTTTCGCATGGATTCGAAGATAAGCCTTCTACTTCGCATTGATTTTAATCTAAATCATGTGTTTCGCAATGATTTTAAGCTAACTCGTTTGTTTCGGATGCTGTTGAAGCTAAATCATGTATATCACAAGTATTTGAAGCTATATCATTTGTTTCGCATGGATTCGAAGATAACCCTTCTAATTCGCATTGATTTGAGGGTAAATCATGTGGTTCGCTTGGATTTGAAGCTAACTCGTTTGTTTCGCATGCTGTTGAAGCTAAATCAAGTGTATCAAAAGTATTTGAAGTTAAACCATTTGCTTCGCATGGATTCGAAGATCAGCCTTCTACTTTGCATTGATTTGATGCTAAATCATGTGTTTCACATGGATTTGAAGCTAACTCGTTTGTTTCGCATGCTGTTGAAGCTAAATCATGTATATCACAAGTATTTGAAGCTATATCATACGTTTCGCATAGATTCCAAGATAACCCTTCTAATTCGCATTGATTTGAATCCAAATCATGTGTTTCGCATGGATTTGAATCTAACTCGTACATTTCGCATGCTGTTCAAGCTAGATCATGTATATCACAAGTATATGAAGCTGATCCATTTGTTTCGCATGGATTCGAAGATAACCCTTCTAATTCGCATTGATTTGAGGCTAAATCATGTGTTTCGCTTGGATTTGAAGCTAACTCGTTTTTTTCGCTAGTAGTTGATGCTAAATCATGCATATCACAAGTATTTGAAGCTAAACCATTTGTTACGCATGGATTCGAAGATCAGCCTTCTACTTAGCATTGATTTGATTCTAAATCATGTGTTTTCATGGATTTGAAGCTAACTCGTTTGTTTCGCATGCTGTTGAAGCTAAATCATGTATATCACAAGTATTTAAAGCTAAACCATTTGTATCGGATGGGATCGAAGATAAGCCTCCTACTTCGCATTGATTTGAATCTGAATCATGTGTTTCGCATGGATTTGAAGCTAACTCGTTTGTTTCGCATGCAGTTGAAGCTGAATCATGTATATCACAAGTATTTGAAGCTAAACTATTCGTTTCGCATGGATTCGAAGATAAGCCTTCCACTTCGCATTGATTTGAATATAAATCATGTGTTTCGCTTGGATTTGAAGCTAACTCGTTTGTTTCGCATGCTGTTGAAGCTAACTCAAGTGGATCCCAAGTATTTGAAGCTAAACCATTTGCTTCGCATGGATTCGAAGATTAGCCTTCTACTTTGCATTGATTTGATGCTAAATCATGTGTTTCACATGGATTTGAAGCTAACTCGTTTGTTTCGCATGCTGTTGAAGCTAAATCATGTATATCACAAGTATTTGAAGCTATATCATACGTTTCGCATAGATTCCAAGATAACCCTTCTAATTCGCATTGATTTGAATCAAAATCATGTATTTCGCATGGATTTGAAGCTAACTCGTTTGTTTCGCATGCAGTTGAAGCTAAATCATGTATATCACAAGTATTTGAAGCTAAACCATTTGTTT